>NC_139938.1:1680200-1840307 GCF_963514095.1 Eutrigla gurnardus | reverse complement strand
AAAAAAAGAGTTCGCCTCGGAGTCCTCTGTCATTTATGCTCTGAGAAAAAAGAAGAAAAAGAAAAAAAGAATCACACACAGGGCCCCTGTCTCATTTCTATGGCAACCTGAAGGCTATTATCGTACCTTGCCATTCATCATGAAAGGACTTCAGTTGAGGGGGGGGGGGGATTTTCCCCTGCTCACAGCTGGGAAACAGGAGGAAAAGGAATGAATGACCGAAAGAAAAAAATGTGCAGTAAAGTTCATTGACACTTACAGTACAACATTTGTTAATGTGACCACCAGCGGCTACATGTTAAACCTCCAGTCGTGGTTTGGATGCTAGTGCTCTCTAATGTCGGGCAATAAGACAAACGGTGCATCCTGACTCACCGTCAGCTGATGAAGACTGTGAAATATAGTCGAAAGCGAGTAAGTGGACCATTGAGTCAAATGTTTGACATCTCATACATTATCTGGGAGTTAGCTTGTGTTTATGTAAATAGCTGTGCTCACTTGCCCTCCAGCTACAGATGTACAGTACGATATATACATAATAATTCATCATTCATACATCTTAAAGCTAATTTATATCCACAACTCATCAGAGCCTGACCTGAGTGAATTTATTTATCATCATTTTTACATTCTTGGATACCAGCATGAAGCAGGGAGGGAAATCTGGATCAGTTACCTTCTTTTTCCTTTTTACAGTCCGAATGAAATAATAGAAGATTATTGGTTTGGCTGTTGTTGTGGTATTATTTGCACTCAACCACAAGCAAAATATTTCCTATCTTTTCCCAATAAGTTGCTTAAATCTGCCAATGAGCGGGAATGATTGTTGTTTGGAACGCTCCGAAGGATTCAGTAAACTAGGTTTGAGCGCTGGCAGCAGAGTGAGCCGGTTAGTGTGACAGTGCATTAGCAGCCAGAGTCCATTCTCTGCATCCCCAGAGAGACCAGAACGGGCATATTAACATTCTCCTCAGAAGGGCCACAGGATCTGCCTTCAATGGCGTCTGAATCCAAACAAAAGACAGTGTGTGTGTGTGTGTGTGTGTGTGTGTGTGTGTGTGTGTGTGTGTGTGTGTGTGTGTGTGTGTGTGTGTGTGTGTGTGACGAGGAGAAAAAAAGCAGGGATAAAGAACGAGGGAAAAGGGCTACAGTAGGCAGAGGACTGCATATCTATCGCTGGCTGCTGTGTACACATTTGCATTTCCCCTCCATACTGTGACCTCCTACCCCACACAACCAACAGCTGTTGCCTCATTCCTCCTGGAGAAACATGTAAAAATGAAGAACATGAATATGAGTCAAAACCCCCCCAAATCTGACTCATGACGTTCTCGTCTATCGGCGATCATAAGTTAGCTCCCTTTTATTTTCTGTTTAGTGATCAACAGTCGTCCACACTGTGACTGACGGTTCAGTGAGTTTTGCTTTGTGAGGAACATGAGGATCTGATGTAACTGTAACAGCGACGGGAGGATAAAGGATTTTATTGCAGATTGTGAAAAGTGACAAACAGAGCCCGATTAAAAAAGAAAATACTGGAATGATTATTTAAGGAAAGACTCAGACAATGTTGCTATTTTGTTAACCTTTATTTTTGCAGGACAACCTGGTGGTTTCTGATGACGTTGCTTGCGTTTGTTTGTTTTCACTGAAAAAGACGTTCACTAATAAATTATTCCAGGGTGTTTTAGTGCCATTTTTTAATGTTTGAAGCATGACGCTCACCTGGATGTAAATACAAAAGTCAGACAGGCCATGCTACATTTACAGCAGGCACACCAGTGCTTTGAGCTAAATGCTAACATTAGCGTTCTAGCAGGCTTTTACCTTCTGTGCTAAGCATGTTAGCATTTAGCAGTGAACACAGAACAGAGCTGAGGCTGATGGGAATGGCACTCGTCGTAGGTATTTAGTCGTGAACCAAAGCAAATTTCATGGGAATGCATTTAGTAATCATCAACCTCATGGTGGCGCTAGAGTTCACAAGGAAACATCGGCTGGGATCTGTGATCGTCACGTACAAACTGCTGTGTCGTCCATCTCATAGAGGAGGAATGTTTTACTGGATAAGTGAAGCATTTTACCTGCTGGAGGACAGTTTGGGAACACACGTAGTTAGGATTCGTCTCGTCCCGGAGATCTGTAAAATAAACGTTGATAAAAACATTCTGAGATATTTCAGGCTGGACCAAAGCAGGTGGACGACACTGTCGGCCCCAAAAAGGTGATGTGAAAACAATGGTGCTGAAAATAGATGTCTTTGCTTTCCAAACATTTGTTTTATCTCCCCATTATGACACACCATGCCCTCTTATAATACAGTATACTGCCATCAAAGCAACATTTTTTTATTTTGTTGACTGTGCCTGTCAATTATTTGTTTATTCATTTGTCATATTGCTGTATTTGACTGCTTACTACTATAATAGGAACTCCTATTTGTTACCTCTTCTATTAGTCAAGCAGCAGTTTCATGCAGTTGTCGTGTGTGAATACTCCATCGTACGACACAATACATGTTTCAACGGAACTTTTGCAAGCATGTCCATGATTAGTGCGTTGACATTTCATTTACTGGAAGTCATTCAGGACCCTTCTGCAGGGCGTTTCAGTCTCAGACAAAACATTTGCACATATATTCGAGGTATGTTGTTGATTGTGATCTCAGAAATGGCTGAAATTCAACCCCTTTTGGTTCCGTTTCTCTTGGACCAGATGACATTCAGATGCAGTGTGATGTTTGCATACTTGTAGCAGCGATTGAACAGCTCTGCGGTTGCCTTGCAGCTGGTGGGACGGAGGGCTTCCTCCACCAACCTGAGAAATGAAGCGTTTCATAAAAGCTGACAACATTTTAACCCCGCAGCCTTTGGCCTCGCATGTTCGGCAACTAACGCATGCAACCTCAGATGTATGGGCGTACTCTCGAGGGGCCGTTGGTTTTCTTCACACTCTGTATGATTTCATTAGTATGGTATAGTCTCTTCTTGGCAGCGTGTCTGAGAGGATCGAAGCCCTCCTGAACTCACCGCTGCATCACTCTGGCCTCCACCTACTCACATCCGTGTTTTTCCACCAAAGCGCAGTTCTCAGTACAGTAACAGCATTTCCATACTTAACAGCGGAAATGTTTACCCTTAATGATGCTCTGTATTTCACCCATATGTGATTCTGTTGGGGAAAAGTATGCAGCACCGTGTACTGCCTTTGTTGTACTGCAAAAATACTTAAAAGCGACGAGCACATCTAGAATGCAGGCATTTGTGAATTATTTATGGAGCTGTTTGGGAAAATGATTTATCTAGACAATTTAATTATGTTCACACATGTTCTGTGCAAATGGTGTTCGGAGGGAATGGAGCATGTGTGATATTCAGTCATTTTGTGATCGGCTCTGTGCGCATATGGTTAACAGCGGTACTTTTCAACCACGACTCAATATCTTTCTCAGCATATGTATTGATTTATATATATATATATATATATATATATATATATATATATATATATATATTGATTTATAAATATATATTGATTTATATATATATATGTGGTCATGTTCTCAGCACACACTTGGCTCCACAAACAGAAAATCCTGCAGAATCAGGGTTAGATTGTAATGAATATTTTCCTTTTAGAGAACAACAATCACATTTTGCAAAAAGGAGATGACACTTTTTACCTATAACATCATTTATAAATTAGCAATACAACAATGAGTTCACTGTCACACCCATGTGGCTAGCTTCTGGTTTAGCTTTGGGTAAGGTATTGGTACAAACAGTTAGAAACGTGCTATAACAGGTAACATGCACAACTAAACTCTGTGCAGGGATAAGCTCAGCTGCAATATGTTGTGAGTAAGCTATGAAAAAGCAGGATTGCAAAAATAAAGAAAAAGCCATAGTGGCTGGAGTGAGAAGCTGGCAAACACTTGAGGCTGGGTTCCACGATTTGGTTTTGAGTGCAGCAGGCAGGCGGGCAGACCTGCAGCACAAGCAGTAACAAGATGGCGGCGGTCTGCAGCAGCGAGCTCTGTCCAGGGAGAAAAAGGGAGACGGAGAGGCCGTGAGCGCAACATGCTCAGGGCGCCGAGGTGCCAAGTATCACAGGGATTTGGAGCCGGTCCCGTTAGTGCAGTGGCGGCTGGCCAGAGCAACGCCAACACCCATAAGAGCACCTTTAGGTGAGGGGGGCGCGAGAACAATGTAATGGCTGCCTACCAGACAGAGCTGCCGTACTGCAGTGATAAGGGAACAGGAAGGAGGGAGGTGGGGGGGCAGTCCAGGAGTTAGACACACCTGCTGCTGGAGCAACAGCAGCAGCAGCTACTGTAACAAGCAGGCAGACAGAGAGCCTGAGCTGGATTCAAACGTGAGCCCGGTCTCTCATCCTGGCGATCAGAGGGCATCTCAGGACTCGGGAGAGCACGAGTGAGATCACAGTGCAGCGAAGAGCTGCAAACGACAGACGAATGAGGACGTAAGGCTTTGCTGGCATATGCTGTTCACTCACAGAGCAGATGTGTTTATTCATGCAGTTTTGACATGAACAATTAAAAAAACCTGACATGCTTATATGCTGAGGCTTGCTCCCAGCGTGTGCAGTAGAAAACAGTTGTGATTTAGTCAAACCACCTCATTTAGTGCATTATAACAGATCTACAGCAGCTATCATGGAACATCACAGAACCAGGTTTTAATTAAATAACAGTAATTGGTTGAACTATGTAGTAGCGCGAGCTCGTCATCACAGTATATCATTATTACAACCAACTGACAGAACTAAATACCTGGACATGCTCACACATGGTGATTGGATCTATATAACGTATACTGATCTGTGTAGTGTGTTTTCCTTCATCCCTGAAAATGGAAGCCTGACGTCTGCTTTCGCAGTAAAAGCTTTGTTTCTTCACCGAGCAAGCTGTCAGCGAGGCATTGAAGGATCTACTGTCCTCTAAATGGTCGGCCATTTTACAAGTTGGAAAAGAATCGAGCAGAGGCCGGGGGGCAAGGCTGTGGTGGGAGGTCTTAATAATGTGGCTTGAGCACACACACACACACACACACACACACACACACACACACACACACACACACACACACACACACACACACACACACACACACACACTCTGATAGAAGTACAGTCTGAATGCTCAAACTGCACACATGGAAGTTAGCTGCTTTCATTTTCAGTCATTACTGGTTTTTTGAGAGAGCAGAGGACATTTTTTTTTACAACCAAACCAAAATCATACATACGAATGTTTAGAACGTCACACACACCGACACCACGACCAACTGATGGAGACCTGCTGCTTCGAGTACATCACATTACTGCATTTACAGCCAAATACCTGAATGTGAAAATGTGTGTGACACATGGGACATGGGAAGTGTTGAGATTATGTACTTCTGCTAACAATAAATGCCCCCCCCCCCCTTCTGATTCTCTTTTTGATGCAAATCTCCAAGAGACTGAATGATGGGATTCCAATAATGCAGATGCACACACCAAAGCCCTACAGCTAAAACATCTCAATATGCAAATGATCACATGGAGCCGGAGACCTCAGCGGTGAAGCATTTCCGACCGTGGCAAGGAAAGATCAGGGCCCACATATAAAAGTGCATTCTAGATGTGACACAGAGTAGACAAGTCCAACTCCACTGTAAGGAGTATTTCTTTTTGTCTGTCAAGTGCGTGACAATGAGAATGAGTTGCACATTTACAGAAGTCAATGCTCATTAGAAGTGTTTGACCACATAGTAAAAATGCCTATTTAATGAAGCTCCGCATGGAGGGATTGTACAAAAAAAAGCTGTTAGCCGTGTCTTCAACCGCTCAGCTGACTTGGCTAAAAATGCCTTCAAATCAAAGCTGAATATAGACTCGCAGCTCAAAGCTACCTGTCCTTCAACCACGTGATCGCTGCATCACATTCCGCCCAAACTAATGAGGGAATGAGGACAAAACATCAAACAAATTCGCCGTTGAAATGCGTCTGAAGCTCCCTGAAAGACTGAGAGCGACTGAAGAAGAGGAAGGAGACGTGTAAAGGGTTACACACTGGAGGTGTGGATAAAGGGGAGGGAAGAGCTGGAAATGAAGCTGTTACTGTGATCACAGATCACCGACCAATTATAGAAACAGGCATTTTGCCTCCAGACACATTTCGACACGCTGAATGTTGGTTTCACAGCGAGCACAGGGACGACGTCCTTAGCATGACACTTATTGTCGGTAGCCGGAGACCTGACGCAGCCCCAAGTACAATACTGCATCAAACGCCTGGACCTACACCGTCTCGCTGGGATGGAGCATCACGCTGCCATCCTGCTTTCATCCAGAGTTTAATGACTTGACACCCATGGGAGAGGAGCCCTGCTGCACACATGCACAAGTATCCCACAATTCCCACTTGAACATGCAGAGTTTCCCTATTCAGTATCTTATTCACATGTGAATCCCACACACACACAGATTGGAGGACCAAGTATAGAAGAAAAAAGATGATAATTTTCATGAGGTCAAACACAAGTGTACCGAGCTTTCAGTTCACGCTCTCACCAGTACTTTGTGCTGCTCTCAAGATGAGGCCCGCAGGAACCAGTCGGGATGAATTTGTTTCATTTGTCCGTTATATAATAGAAAATAAAGTAAAGCACTGAATTCCATTCTGCAAAGGGTGATTTGCACTCTGCAGCTCGGTGATCTTATAGACGCTACAATGATTTTCTGATGCATATAAATGAATGTTTGCTGATTTATTGTGTAACTACAGTACACAGTACAGTGTGTCTAGCACTGTTTTTTACAGACTGAGTGAAGTCCTTGTGCTGCTCGCCAACGTTAGCATGTGTAACATTAGTCACTGTGGGTGTAACCTTAGTCATAAATTCCTCATTCATCGTACCTGCCCATAAAAAATGAGGATTCTGTAAATATGACACACTCCTCCATATCACCCCACCTTGTGTGGACGTCCCCCCATCCCAGTCACATGTCCTTCTTACCCACATTCCTCTATCCATCTCCCCCTCTCCCCCGCCCGATGCCCCACACACTGTGCCTGGCTCTGAGTCTAACCCCCCCATAACCTGAAAGAAACCCAATGTTCTTCCTTATCCTTCCCCTCTATCTCTAGTTTTTTCCGTGTGTGGATCATATGAGCGTTCCCCGTCACCGTGCCGAGCTTGAAAAAAAGCAAAAGTCGTCTCTTCTTCGCCGCCGCTTTGTGTCTTTCCGCCATGATCGTCTCTTCACTCTTTTTTTTTTTTAGGTTACAGAGATGTGTGAGCGCCCCTCGCAGCTCCCAAGAACCCAACCCGTGCACATCACAGCAAAACGTCACAAGTTAGGGTCTCAGGGAATGAGAGAGGTACAGATTGTTATTTTTTTGTCTGGTCTATGCGACATACAGTAGATCATCTGCTGCACGAGCGCTGTGGCTGAGGCTGGACCAGACAATGGCAGCTTCCTCTCTCGCTGGCTTTGTGCTGTTTCCTAAGTCTCCGTTTTACCACTAAGGTCTCGCGAAGTAGGGATCCGCATGTGACCACCGCACAACACTTTATACTGTATAAGACAATATGAGTCACGAGTCAAATACCGATGCAAACTGTAAATCACAAGCACACACTCACACACTCAAACTGACCACGTATCGTCTTACTGCCAGTGAACACATGCACACTGTACATGCTTATACTGTAGTCACCACTGAATGGCCATACACACCCAAGCAGCATTTTATTACCATATGATGTTCATGAGAATGACTCTGCCTCAGCATATTTTGGCCTAGCTGCCGCAGCCCGGCTTGGCAATGGTGGTGTAGTAATCTGTCGTACAACATCTTTTGTTCTTCACTTAAAATGCCAAAATGCTGCAGCATGCACACACGCAGCAGTACCAGTCGGGTGACAAGCAGAGCAGCGGAGGCAGATAAAAATCCCCCTCCATCACTTAAAAAAACCCCAAAGCTGCTTACAACTTATACCCTCCCTATGAGATATATCCCATCTCCATACGTGGCAGGCTTGTCAGTCCTCTGAGACCGCACCTGTCAATCATGCGGCTCTGGCTGTATAGAGGGAAGGAGGAGGAGAAGGAGGTTGAAGAGATGAGATGCGAGGAAGGAGAGGAGGAAAAAAAGGGAGAACTCACCCAGCTGACCGTGGTGGCAGAAGCTGCCGCAGTCCTCTCTGTGTGTCTGCGCCGGTCAGCCTAGAAGAGGAACAGAGGAGGGGAGGATGTGGCCAGACAAAATGAAGACAGAGAGATTTGTGAGAAAAGGCTGGAGAGAGGAGTGGAGGAAGAGATTTTAGTGCGGCTAGCACAGGCTTTGTTGAATGGATCATTCGGACTAGCACATGAGGCTGTGTAGCAGATTGCTGCTGTCTAGCCGTCTGCTGCTCAGACATGCAAGACTATACCATGTGCAGCCAGAGAGAGAGAGAGAGAGAGAGAGAGACAGAGATACAGAGAGAGAGAGAGGGATGAAAGGGAGGGCATGAGTGGGGTTAAAGGGTTAAAGTAGGTGAACAAGAAATATAGCAAAGATGCGTTTGAATAAAAAACTTGATAGGAATGACTGACACTACAGTAAATGTACAAACTCTGGAGGAAATCAGCCAAAAACCAATCATTTAAATGTCTTTACATCTAGACAATAAGAATGCAAAAGGATGCATTGTAGTGGGCATCAGTAGAAAAACGGCATGCACAAGGAAAATATGTCGGATCAATGGGCCTGTCCACCGCTACACGCTTACTAGTACAGCAGAGCAGGAAAAAATGAGAAACAGAATGAGAAAGAAAGAGGAGGGAAAGCGTGGAACAAAAGCGGCATTAACGAAAGTCAACTTAAGGTCAGATACATAACTGATTTACATGAATAAAAAGAAACCATGCCACATACAAACCAATAAAGTAGACCCACAATCTCAGTAAAGTGCTCTATGTAAATCACAGCTCTACATTAGACCTTAAAAAACCCCCTAAAAAATACGGTTATCATCTAAAATGTGCTGTTATGTTTAAGAGTTTTGAAAATAGGCTCAGTCACAGAGCACCAAAACAGCCACAGTAAAGTGAATAATAGGAAAAAATGTGTAACGCCTGTTGCTATAGTGCCTCTGCCCGCTGCTACTCACCCCTCTTTCTCCATGTGACACTACTACCCATCTTTTTCTTCCCCTCTCTGTCTGTCTGTCTGTCTGTCTCCATCTGTCTCACATTTTCTGTCTGTTCTTGCCCGGCGCTTTAGTCTCGCTATATCACACCTCTCTGTCTGTGTCTGAGCCTCTGTATTTTCTTTCCCTCCTCTGCCTTGCATGCTTCATGGATTGCAGGCTTCGAGTCCCCAGGGCAGAGAAATTGTAGAGCCTCTGCTCACCCGTCTGTCTGTTACATACAGCAATCGAAACAGCAGCAGCATAGCGGGGAACGAGAAATAAATATCATCCATTCATTTCCTCCCACAGCTGAAATCACTTAAGGGTCTAAAGGCCTGCTATATGCAGAGAAGAGAGGTACAGAAAGGTAGAGAGGGAGGGAAACAGTGGAGAACAGCATACGGCACAGAAGAGAAAGAAAGCAGGCAAAGATAAGGCAATCACATTTTTATCTTACAATGTCTCTTTTCAAGCTCCTTCTCATTAAAGAAAAGAGGGGAAAAAAAATCCTTCCCTGGTCGGCAAGTCCGGTATTCTGTTCCCGTCTCTCCCCCTCTGTGTCTGTGAGAGTGACTGGGTATTACAGCGTGCGTTTCATGGAGGAAAAGGAGGGTGGGAACAAGATCGGAAGAGAAAAGGGGGGAGTAAGAGTGAAAACGCAGTTCAGGGAGCGGTAAAGGAAATGTAACTGGAAGCCTGGTGGTGCGGTAGTCTTATACTTTATCAGCATTAGCTGCTGTAACGCGGCAGAAAAGGCTTGTGTAAAAAGGACGAGAGACAAGATGGTAGGAAAGCGAGACCAATGGGGAAAGAGGGAATTACAGAACAGGGTTCCTCTGACGGACAACACACAATGGGCTTAGATCAGTGACAGCAACAAAAAAAAATGGCCAGTGTGGTTTCACACTATCAGCGTCTTTCCCTCCACTGGTTTCTTTGAGAGCGTATTCTTTTTAAATTGAAGGTCAAGTAGAAAAATCCTAAACACACGCTCACTTTTCTTTCTTTCTGACTTGAGCATCTCAAAAATCGTCCCTTTTGACTCCATTCCAGCTGGGTTTTTTAAAGCTGGAACAGACATCACATGCCATGTCCTCTCAACACATCACATGCACTTCGTTGCAGAGAAGGGTCCGTTCATATAACCTTGGTTCCACAAATGGTCTCTCTTTACTTTCACTTCTCTCTGTAACACCGACGCTTGGAGTCGGCACCAGCAGAACTAACATTAGAACAGCTAAACACGACTATTTAGAGGAATTTTCATTGAGGACAAAAACCTACACTTAGATTCCACAAGGAGGGCGTGGTGTGTGTGCTGGGGTGGGGGTGGGGGGTCACTAGGGAGAGCTCCTGTACAGTATGCCTCTTGCTGTATACTACCCTGTGGCCACAACAAAACCTCTCACACAGATAGGGACGCAAATGTAAAACACTTAGCTTAAACCAGGGAAAGAAAAAGCCCGGAGTAAGCTGGGTAAATATGCACCGAGCCCCCCCCCCCCGGTAGAGTCCTGCTGTATCTACTGTAACTGAGTGCTGGCTCTATCGTTCTGCAGACGCTGCCCCGTACTCAGGGCCCCTGCTTCATTCAGAGCTCCTTACTCCACCTCCAACGAACTTGGTGGCCTTGGGACGGAGAGCGAAGGGTTTAAGTGGAAACAGTCTTTCACCATCACACCACTTCATGCGCTACACATCTGCACACAGCTGCATACCGCACGACGGGGAGACCATCGCCCCTTAACAGGCTGCATTCTCTGCCGCGTTTTTAACTATTAGACTAGTTCAGACTTCGCACTGCATAAAGGAACATACTTTTATTGTAGTCCAAACGAAGATGCAGCAGGAATCATTTATTTTCACAAGTGTGTCACTCAGGGGAATCAATCAAATACATTAAAAAACAAAACAAAAAAAAACAGCCTAACATTGATTTCATGTTATCTGAGGGAGTGTCTTTTGACGGCAGTCCACCGCTGAAATTCAAACATCTCAAATTGGGAGTTTGGACGATAAAACTGAGATCTGTCTGTAAAGAACAGCTAAAAGTCACACAGCTTGTGACAAGTCTCGAGAAATGTATTTGTGTACGCAACGAATAAAGCAATAAATCAGCGTGTTTTACATCGCTGTAGATGATTTCAGGGGTCGGTGGTTTCCTTGGTTTGAAGCAGTGAAAGTTCTTACTGACTGTTTTGATCACAGCAGTGTCTTTACCACATAGCTGCACAGAGGAAATCTATCGCTTTGCTTAAGTGAAACTGAACTTTGTACATAATTGGCTGCAACGACCGTGTTCTTCCCCCTGCGGCTGTATGGTGTTTCCCTTCAGTGGCATCTCTTTCATTAGAGCGGCCCACAGACCTCGCTGCAGCAGCATGATGGTGCTTTCCCCCCAAAACTCACGTTGTCCCATTCTCTGATTGTTTTCATTTGGTCTTCCTGCCACAAATAATGTCTTTTTCTTTGTCATGTTCATGTTTCTCGAACACATTTTTTTTTATCTCTTGCTGCGCCTTGTAAAACACGTGAAACGTTGCATGCAATGAAATAATTCAAAATCAATATTTAAGGGTCAGATACAAAACCACCTGGTATTGAGACAATGTCATAAAAACCAAATAAAAAGTGCGCAGTTTAACATCACACAAGAAGTTTGGTTTGGTGAAATAATCCAGCGGTGTCCAGAGTGTGTGTGTCCTCAGGGAAAGCTAGGAGGCTGTACAGTTATCTCCTGTGGTGTCACTCTGAACTATACAACCTACTACCTCAACCTGTGGAACACTGGAGCAAACTGCAGGAGGGCAACATTAGTTTACAGTGAACCTTATCAGAATGGAGATCTTTATTTATGACATCTAAGAGAAATTTATGAAGCTGTCTTTGGCTACAATAACCACATGTGAATGTCTGTTTGTTGCTAATCCACCGATAACATATCTGACAATCACATTTTATGAAAAACATCCCGCAATATTGCTGTGAAACCAGTTTATTGTTTATTGGCGGCACTGACCCATTGCCCTAATTCTGGAATTGTTGTAATGCCATGTCATGTCCTTGTATAGTCCGACCCACCTCCTTTGGGTGGGTCTTTGTGTAAAGACGGGACACGTGGGCTAAGTTCGCCAACGAGGATCCTGTCGTAACAGCGTCAGTGGTGTTCATTTGTGGGAACACAGGCGAGGAGAGCTCGGCGTTATAAATGACTTACTGTGTAGCCAAGACTGTAATTAAGTCTGACAATCTCCATCTTTATTATTAACCAGTCAAAATCTGCTTTGAAGATAATTACATTGAGCAAGTTGGTTTTGTTACAGACAGAAGGCAGGTGCTGTGTTTGCCACGAAGACACATACCTATAGATACGAGCTTGTGCAGCCAGTCACCACAAGTTCGGATCTACGGGTTTGTGGCAGCTGACATTACCCCTTCAAGTGCAAATAAGGGAGACGAACCCACAAAACATGGAAACATCATGTCGTTCTACTGTCTGGCCCTGTAAACTCCACTCACTCAACATACCGACCCACTCAGTGGGCGTTCAAGCAAATAAACCACGATGAACAACACAGTATCTGTTCAAACCCGGAGACAAAACGCTGATGTCTTCCACTCTGCTAGAGGTTTAAGAGTTCATTTTACTTTTATAACATTAAGGAAGAACTCCATGTTTAAGAGAAATATACTGTTTGTTTTATATTTTGCCTGGTTTTAAATTTAATCAGACCTTTTCAATGTGGCTATAAAACACATTTCCTGTTTGTGTATCTTATAGAAAAGCTTTCAGCTTTCAGATAAAACCCTGGTACACTGAAGGCCAGAGCATGACTGTGAGATGGACGTGGTGTTTGCTGTCACACGTGCTTCTGAGGTCAACATTTATATTTCAAACGTCAAACAGAATAATATAGTATGTGTTGTTTCATATGTTGACATAAAAAAAAATAAAAAAACGTGAAATACCGGCTAATGAATTATTTCATTCCCGGGAAAAAAAATTGTGCTGCATAAAATGCCATTTAAGGCTGAATGAGTTTTTAATGAAATACAAAAATATGAGTAAAATGCCCCAGGGCCACTACAAGACCATTTGTATTCTTAGCAAAAGCACCAGGTGCATCTACAATCGCCAACACACAACAAATAAAAAATATCTTGGAAAATATTCTAAAGAAAGAATAAATACGCCTTTAAAATCATATTAAATCGCAGCTGTACAGAATACAATATATGATGCCAATTTAAATGTTGGTAATTTATAAATACAGTCTGCACAGTTATTTGATCAATTATACACAGTTGCCCTTGACTTTACTACCTGTCAAAAAATAAACACCATCAAAATATGTGCTGTGAAAAAAATCCTCAGGTAAGGTGCGGATTAGAAACATCTCTTAACCAAGCTAACAGAGAGAAAACTATTAGTATTATAAATCGCAAACATACCAGTGGGCATTGCTGGTCAGACATCCTCTGAATCAGATGTCAGGCTTGAAGAGTAGTGTAGGCCAATTCTTCAGCAGAAATCAGGAAACCTATGGAAACAGATGCACAGATCATCAACACTGTGAACAGAACAGAACGTTGAATGTTGACAGATAAGAAACCCTTGCAGTACATTCCCAAAACCACACACTTACAAACACGTGGTGATCCCAGCACACCCTTAAAACACGATAAATACTTAAAACTACAAGCACTACAACAATGATCCAATAACGGTGACAGTAAAAAAAAAAGGGAGAAAAAAAGCCAAATAACAAGCAAAAGTAAGAAGATAACATCCCCTCGTTGTGTCCCTGTTCCGCCCTCCTGAACCGTTGTCCAGTAACCATTTTCCAGGGTACAAAAACCTCAAATCGCCTTTAAAAAAAAGGTACGGCAAGAGAGAAATGGCAAAAGGTTGAATGCGGTAAGATGTGGATGAGGAGGAGTGGCAGCGCAGGGCTGGCTACACAGAAAGTGGAATTTGTGACCAAGCAAAGGAAAGGGTGGTGTTTTCTTTTTTTTTTTTCTTTTTTTTTTTTGTGCTTCATTCTGCTTGGATTTTTTGGATCCCAGCAGGATCCTTGGCTGCAGCTCTGTCTCTTCTTAGTGCTGCCAAAAATTTGGACATACCCCTTTGTCTTTAACTCTGTTGCATAAAATCAAATTGAGAGATGAGAAAAGATATAACATTAAAAAAACAAGACAAGGGGAAAGGAACGACCAACAAAACTAGAGCGCAAGTTATTAGAGAAAAGAACACAGCGTGAGTGAAAGTGCACAGCGAAGAGGAGAGAGGCTTAGCAGCTGAATGCAAGGGTAACAAAAATTCATAAAAAAAGAAAAAAGAAAAACAGTCAAGATGGAGGAAGGTGGTTTCGCTTCAGAATTTTTTCTCTGCAAACACATTATCTCCCAAGTGCGAGCTGCGAAACGTGTCTTCTCTGCTGCTACAACACGGCAGCCTTTCCAAAGCTATGCCACGTAGTGAGAGAGAGAGGGAGAGAGAAAGCAGCCACTTTTTCCTCTCTCCAAAATGGCAGAGGGCCGGGAGAAAGCAGCTACGAGTAAAAGAGGACAAGTGGTGCTCCCCGTCCTGCTCAGGGGAGGGCTGGGCGATTCAGCAGGCATCTCTCCCTCGTTTCCCTCTTCTTACTCGTGCCCTTTGTCCCATTAGCCGCCTTCGGTCCGTCAGAACGGACGAATGGCATACAGCTGTGTTGTCAGTGCATAAGAAACTCTTGCTCGGCCCACCGTGCAGGGAAGGCTACGACTGTCAACGGTACGGCTGATGTGGCTTATTGTGTCTCCCACGTGTGTGTGTGTATGTGTGTATGTGTGTGTGTGTGTGTGTGTGTGTGTGTGTGTGTGTGTGTGTGTGTGTATGTATATGTATATATATATATATATATATATATATATATATATATATATATATATATATATATACGGAGTGGACTGCACTGCATAGGTAAATTAAGCAGTTGAAAACTGGCAATATTCAAAGGGGCAATGGATTTGTTTATTTTACTAAATTCCCTATTAAATAAATAAATACAAATTCACCTGGGTGTGATTATTTTATGTGAGCCCATACTGTTTTTCCCCCCATTAAAAAAGGTGGGGGAATTAATTTCTGCACATTTGATCCTGTTGTTCTTGCTTTATATCAATAAGCGGTCCGTTTTCTAAGGTGCAGCTCTTGTTCCTGCTAGAACATTCAGATGTGGGTTTCCACTGTTTCCACATGAAACACTACTCGTTAACAAAATATTTCCATCCTACATCTGAGGAACGAACCCACGAGTGAGGTAGCCTGCACCGACATTGCAGGTTCTATTACGCAGCTACTGCATTCACTGAAGCCCCATACCAGTAAGCAGCTGCCCTGCTAAAGTGCCCATGAGCAAGACATGATTACACTATCTGACCCTGACCTCCGACAGCTGGAAGAACAATTAGCTAATTTGTCGGCAATTTATAAGCAGTTGCAAATTGTGCGAGAAGCCATATTTTATAAATACAAGAATCACCTTCACACGTGGACTCGCTCATGTATATCAGCATGTTGGCTTTATTAAAAAAGGACTGAAATGTTTAGTTCAAGACATTAGGAGCCCTGGATACTAGTTTTGCCACAGCATGCCAATGGGCTGCTGTCTGCTCCATGGTCACCACTTGAATTTAAATGAACAGATTTGACTTTCAGGATATTGCCAAGAACCCTGTCACAGGGCCGCCAGAGAAAAGGGCCTCTTCAAAACAGGAGGTTGAAGAAAACAGAGCGAACGACATGGGCATAACCCCAAACCCCTAACAAGGTAACCCCTTACAGCCACTCTCAGAGCCTGGGAAAGTGGGGAAGAGAAAGTGGGCTGCCAACAATGGGGTAAAAAAATCATACCCACATTTTAAAAAATATAACGTAAGCAGAAGAATTCCGGCCTGAGTCACATGGATCAACGATATTTACTGTCCGTGTCGTTATTGTTTGTCTTGGGCAGCAGCAACAGTCTCACAGAAGCTTCTACAAGTGTTGTACATGTACTAAGCTTTAAAAATGAAGTGTCACAGGCCTGATTGCTGGCAGAGACACACGATGTTAACTCCTCCCATCAGTCTCGTTCAATTTTGCCCCTCGTTTGCATCCGAGAGTGACCTTTAATAAGGATCCACCCGCGGCGTTTGTTCTGAGAGATGTGTAAGTGACATGCTGGGAACGTCCTTTATTAGTACAGGACGACTGCTTCAAGTAAGTCAGATGAAAAAGCTACAACACTGTTCTGTATTTGTTATTAAATCAAAGCAAGTCCAAGATTCCTCACATTAAATTTGAGGTTGGTGGTCTTCCAGTGAAGTAGTCCCCATGTTTAGGTTTTCGTCCCCTATGAGGGTCTGTGCTGTCCTTTAGAGGGACGCATTACAGACTGCATGAGTGTAAACCCAATTAAATATCTTAAAATGCCTTCATATTCTGGTTGAGTGTATTTCATTTCATAGCACTCAGGACTTTGATTCACTCGTGTTCTTTAGTTTCTTTTTGTCTGATTTACACCCTCATGAAGAAGCAGAAATTTATTTTTCCATTTGGAATGACAAGTAGGCTACACTTGAATTTGAACAGTACTACCACTACTTTTACATCTTCAACATAGTGGATTAAAACCCACGGAGTCAAATTTGCATCTGAATATGAATTTTGTAAAAATCAAGTACTATAAAGTATATTGCTTAGAATATGTTTACACAATGTGTTAACTATTTGTGCTGCGATTCACGGTTGAGTCAGTGTGTTGCAGGATGTTTCAACAAATACCTCTGTACTCATTATTGGTACCAACTGACTTCTGAGATCCTGGAGCTTTTCCAAAGTACAAGCATGTCCAGTAATGTTCCTTTCAGACGCGGTTCTCATTTATTGGAATTTTAAAAGAACATTACGATCATTTTCTGAGTACAAGCAAAATGTATCATCCTAGGGGAGAGGCACTGCAAAATGTTTAATTTTAATTGTTTGGATACACAAGTCAAAACATGTGATAACCGCCCACAGTCCAGTCTGTCTGTTGTATTATCTGAGGAACTTGCACAAGTAAGCTCATCCTTAAGTAATTCCTCTGAAAAAGCCTCACTGGAAGCCATCTGAGCATTTTTTCTACCAAAATGCTGCTTACTACAACCTCAGACTTAAGGACGGTAGAAGTATCAATCTGTCTGTCACTTTGCACAAGGAACAAAAAGAGAACACGTGTCTATAAAATAAGATTGATATTCAACCTGGTTACAGCTGTACACCTACCCCTACACAGGGAAGGAGGGTTTAGGATTTTATCTTGTATTGCAATAAAAAAACACCCACAATAAATTTATTGTGGTGAAAAATAGTTTTATTTAAATCGTTTTTGCTTTATTTATGCAGGGGACCTTATGATTCATGATCACCTTGATCACCACCCTTAAAGGTGGGTTGATTTGTTTTTCACAAAAAACAATGTTCACAAAAAAAGTTAGTCTAATCTGTGAAGCAGCAAAATTATTATTTAATTTTTTAACACATTTTGATGACTATCGGAATAATATTGTGAATATCCGTTATTTTGGCCCAGACTTAACTATAATTTTCATATCATCCCATACCTCCTCACAGGGACTTAAAGTGTGCATGTAAGTAAGCCAAATGAGTTAGAAATATAATCAAAGACCCTGCATACTTGATTTACTTCAGTGTGTACTCCCCAAAACATCGACTTGCTTTGTTCAATTGCTCCCTCATTTTGTTTCCACAAGTGTTATATTTAGAGATATCTAATCATTGAAGTCGACTGGTGTATATTTCGACTGTCAGTGGAGGCCTTTGTGTAGATTTTATCCCCATGTTCAGCCCAGTGTAACAGAATGAATGTTTAAAGCCTACACTGTGGAGTGCAGTCAGACAAGAGAGCAGGATAAAGCAGCAGTGGGAGACGCCAGACAGCAGCAGTATTTATTACTGAACATTTTCATTCACACTCATACATCTTTGCTTCTTGATGTTTCAGTCCATTTTTATCTTCTTCCCCCTTTCATCTCACCCATCTCTTGCAGTTGCTTGTCCCTCACCGTTCCCTCCTCTCACTTCCCCCATCAAATATTCTGCTCACGCACAACTGCGGCACCCTTTCTCCAGTCCTCCCCATTAATCCACACCACAGACATCTTGGCCCACTGTCTCGTCTCCCTCTCGACGTGCACTCCAAACTCTCAAAGTCTGGGCCATTTCAGCAGGGAGTGCCTGAGCATTTTTCACAGACCACGAGGCCCACTGCTGAACATGCTTTTAACTGTACAGACAGACTAGTAGTATAATCACGCTCTCTCCCACCCTCTAAATACCACTAATTAGAAAACGTTAGACTGCATCCTAGTCAAAGCAAAGGTCGTTTCAGGATACGTAGCACTCCAATTCTTACTTGGACAACCCACGCACAGGATATAACCTGTATGTTCAGCGGGAAAAGCGGCACAAAACAAACCGATGGCTTGGTTCAGCCGGTCTGATGTGGCTGTTTGCTGTTTCAGCCAGGTTTGACCAGTTTCTAAAGACGGTGAGGACGCTGGCTCGGATTCAGAAAGCAACTAAATCTTTGCCACTGTTGAAACTTTATTCTGAGCATGCTCTGCTTTACAAGCTTTTCATCAGTAGAGATTCACTTGAACAAAAAAAGCAGTGTTTTTAATCAACAAGCTGCATTATCCACATCTGTTAATCTCACCAAAAACCATCTAAATGCACATTAAATACAACCTTGGATTTCCTCTTGCCACTTAAAATAATGATAGATAGAAATTGTAAAGTTTTCCTAACTTCCCTCTTAACATTCTAATATTAAATATTAAGTATAACTTGTTAAGCATTTCTAATCATGGTTTGCCTGTAGTACAACTGCAGTGTTTGACAACATAGCAGTAAATTGTATTCATCGAACTGAGACAAAGTACAAAGTAAAACAATCCATTATGGGTGGCACACTGCTTCTTAAGATGCTTTGCGGGAGGAGTTGAGAAAGGAGAGAGCACAATGACATAGCAGGGATAAGGCTGTAAAAAGGAGAAAAAGATCTAATTACTGTATTAATTACTTAATTTCTATTCATCTGCAGGATCCACTGGCTTGTACTAATCACTTTAAGAATGCAGCCAAATGCTCAACATTAACACATCTTCCATGACAGGAGGAAGAGTGTGTGTGTGTGTGTGTGTGTGTGTGTGTGTGTGTGTGTGTGTGTGTGTGTGTGTGTGTGTGTGTGTGCGTGTGTGTCGAGGAGGGGATGAAGAAATGAGATTTAAAGGCAAATTAAAGCGACTAATGCCATGAGACTTGCGAAAGAGGCAGCTCAATGTGTACGTCAAGGAAGAAAACTCAGGGAGGTCAATTCTTTTCCTTCTCTCTTTGTGAGGCACACTTGTTCTTTAAATGCTGGCGGGGCACAGCGGCGAAATGCAGATTGATAGAAACTGTATTAACAGATATTTCAGAGTATAAAATTGTTGGCGGATCGGGAGTTTATCCCCTCTCTTCCTTGTCTGAAATAAGGGCTCAAGTTAAATTGTACAGCAGCGCTTTGAAATAGCCCACAGTGCCTCATCAGCCACCCTCCTTTCTTACCATTTCTTTCTTTCTCTCACCCTCCACTCCTGCCATTTCAGACCCTTATTTCCCTGCCCTCCTTCCCTCCCTCCTCTCATTCATTCAGTTTAATTTTGAACTCTGCACTGGTAGACAGGCAAAGAGGGTAGCTCCATGGTTACCTGGCACCGGGCCATCTCATTACACTGCCAATTGATTCTGGCCTGCCGCCATGTCCGCTGCCTGCCTCCCCCACACCCCACACCATCCACCATCTCTGCACCCAGACTGTCTGCAGCAAAGCAGATCCAGAACACACAGGAAGGAACGGGGCAAACAGCTTCACTTACGTGCAGCAAACTTAGCCCTCGTTCATGCACGGCTACACACATTTAGAGCACAAACAAATACTCACTCATGTAAATAGTACACGGAGAAATGTGTTCCAAGACTAAAAATATGCACTATATTTACTCACTCCGATAACTATAACCCCCAGACTGTTTACACGTCCGTGCAGCTACAACACCGGCATTATGTCAAAGATGTAAAGACAAGGAAGAAACCAAGCTTTACATTCCTAGACTTATTGTCATCCATCTATTAATCGTGTGTGTCTGGAGATTAAAAATGAATCCTAATAAGATAATAATAATTGAATCATCAATCAATTCTAGTGGACTGGCATTTTCAAGGACAAAGTGTTAAGTTGTGAGCAGGTAGAAATCAAATTATTCTCTTCACCACTGACAAACAATGTTGGCCAATGTCATAACTTAAAAAAAAATAAAGATACATAAAAGTACAAAAATGATAAGGAAACTCAATATGTAGAACTCGACATATTCAAGGAAAGATAAACCTTTATTGAGTAATAAATAAGATATTATTTAGAACCTAGTGCTGATCAATAATTCAATATGATTATGTATCGTCTTAATGCAATCATATTGTGATGAAATCATATATCACATGATGCACAATAAAGTTGTTTAAATTGATAATAAGCACATGCTAAATCATGGGGATATGCCAGTTTAGTTAAATCAAACTATTGTCTTCATCTGATTAATTTGTGTACATGCATGTAAACAAGCCAGCTGGCAATATTTAATTATTCTTTAATCTATAATTTCACAATTTTCACTTTGAAAAAATACTCATTGTCAAGCATTTCATCTACACAGGCGTGCACAAAAACAATCATTACAATATAATTATTTCATATAGACTATTTTTTTAAATTAAATTACCAGAAAACATGCTACATCATGCTACATATCGTTGGAGTAGGAAATATAGGATTTTATGGCACATCGGGATAAAAAACACTCACGATAATCGATCGTGGTGAATTTCCATCATCTGGATAATCCTAATTATTGTCACAAATGACTAAAGTCTGTTTTTTGTATGTATTTATCCTTTATTTATGAAGGGAGACTATATGATTCATGATCATCTAATTTAAGATGATTTGATTGGTTTTCACTGAAATGTGTGTTCATTAAAAGAAATTGTGTTTTGTTTGTGATGAACTAAATATAAAGTTATTCCATTGTATATTAATGCCATTCTAAGAGTTTTCTGCATATTCCAATGATTGGGATAATATCGTGAATCGCAATTATTTTGGCCAGGATAGTAATGACATGAAATTTTCATATCTTTCCATGCTTGACATATAGTTATCGAGATGTTAAATAAACTATATAGGGATAAAACATTTTGGCCATGTCGCCCAGCACACATGGTTGTTTTACTTGAGTAAAAAAGTACTTTTTGTTTTACAGTTGTCATTACATTATAAACATTTTGTTTCTAACATTCGATTTGACAAGAGAAATTTACAGTAAAAAAAAGAAAAGAAGAAGAAAAGAAACAGCACCTGCGTTTTAAAGTCTGTAACCTTCACCACTGCAATTTTGCATTCGCTGTGCAACTTCCAATCCATATCATTTTAAATATGGTTAAGTATGAGTTCAGACCTTATTTTGGCCAACAACTTCCACCAATGACACTGCAACTGCATTAGCAAAGTTGAACGTTGGCACAATCAGATCTTCCACAAAATCTCCTCTGGAATCATAAAGTCACTGGGGCGCTGAAAGGCCAAACTTCTAGAAAGTTCCCTTGAAGTATCTCAAAGCTCTTTGGCTCAGTGACAAAACCAGAAACCGGTTTAAGTTCTCACACACTTTACAACCTAAAAGTTTGACTTGAGAGTCACATTTACACTGAGAGCTTTAGACCAAACAAAGTGCGTCCTCATTGGGTGTTCCTCATATCTGAAGTGTCTGCTTCAAATCATTTGTGGAGTTGTGAGCCAAAGAAGACCCGATCGATGTCTAATGACTCATCTTGCCCTGTGAGACTTTCAGTGGCAGCGAGTGTAGGGGCGTGTTCACTGCTGAGACTTCATCTTACACAGCATCTGTCTGCTGTAGCTGTGACTCAGACAGTCGTATCTTGCCTCTCCTTCTGCCACTGCTGGCAGATGCTGGGGTCATGGCCTCTCCGTCACCAGGGATTTGAGGGGATCAGGAGTCAAAGGGATCATAAAGCCATATGACAGTGTGTCTACTGTGCCTTCAATATCCCCACATTCAACAGCCATTCATTCATGATCCAGTTAAAAATGTACAAGGCGGGCCATGGTGGTTTTTGTATTGTGAAGACATTGTTCTGAAGACCTGCAGTGGTTCATGTGCAGTCGCCAGAGTTGCCGAACAATGACGGATGAGTGATTTGTGGTTTCATGTTTTCCTGAACTGATACGATGCATCTCTAAGTGTGGGCAGAGCAATGCAATATACTACACTGCAACTCATATCCAGCTGACCCCCTGCCCAGTCACACAACTGTAGCGCTTCAATAAAAGGTTTCTTAAGCACCATACAACCGTATGCTCCAAGTTATATTCTCCTCCATTCACTCCCCATCGCCCGCTCTGCTTAGTATAGTGATTAAGTCAGAGATCCTTATCTTAAATCCACTTCCTGTGGTTGACTGACAGAGACATCAGAAGGAAGACACAACAGACATCGTCTTCATTTACAGACACAACTGTAAATAGGCTAACCCATTTCATGGTACGCATAAAACTAGAAACAAATTATAACGGAGTAGAAAATACCACACTAAGTACATTTGTAGTGAATGCACCTTTTTAAATAGCTATGCTGCCATCTTGACAATATCCTGCTTCATCCATTCATGCATTACTAATAAACATAAAAAGTAGGCAGTGCAAGACTTGGAGCGCACCCCCAAAACATCTGCGAATCAAACCCAATCAAAAAGTGCTCTTTTCTTCATTTTGGTAGCTTCATGGCTCATACACTTAATTAGAGATTCAGCCTTGAAAAATTATGGAATCACGAATGACTGATGAATAACTTAAAGCTTCAGGACTTTTTTAGTAAAATGCAACGTGAACAAGAACCATTATTTCCTCACGAACACCACCATTTACAACCTTGTACCTCTTGTGACTCCACTTGTTTAGACTAACCACATCATCCTCTACTTTCAAAGCTTTTAGTTGGCAAACATAGATTCTAAAGTCACATAAAAGCTACTATCTGACATGCTCCCATTTACACCAATCCTCAACCAATACCTTCACCACCTTATCATCATAGAATATAGTCATTCAACTGCAATGAAAAAACAACTATATGTTTGAGTATAAAGTCAGTTGTATCTGGGGTTATTGGCCTTCAAACAAATTATGCATCACAACTCAAATCATCAGTTACTTAAAAAGGTTATTTAATCCATCTAAAGGATGGGCCATCAATTTCATCCTAGCAGGTCCATCCATCCATACATACTGTACATCCATACATCCCCATACAGACAGATGTTAGGGAGCAAGTAGTATAGAGAGAGGGATGGGAGGCCTAATGTCTTTATGAGTTACTACAGCTTAGAAATGAATCCAGATTAAAAGTGCCACTATATACCCGTCTCTGCATGCCTCAGAGACATTCCATTAAATGAACCCATTGATCTGCCAAACTTTTAAAAGTACAAAACCCAATACAAAAGCTAGTGCACCTACTGACTTGTCCACTGAAGCACCAGGGCTTAATAAAAACTACTTTTCCACAGTAATAATTACAGGAAAAATGTTCCATGCTTAATTTGCTGAATTTTAATAAACTATCGCAAACTGTTTTGAAGCAGTGAAAACATTTCTGGACCTCACTACTCTGTCAAAGCTGTGCAAGAAGGAAAAACATTCTGACAAATAGCATTCAGTAAAATCCTCCAGCATCAAAGAATGATAATATCAACCGCCTCTGAATGAAGACCGCTTGTTGTACTAAATCGACAGGCGCTGGTCTCTTTATTGAGCTGGCGCCGTTATTCAAACACTAAGGAATTTTGATAACCTGCATTCAGTGTGTGAAGGCACATGTAGTGAACGATGATATACAATATATATTGCCAATAACTGCAGCTATATCTCACTATAGTCTGAACAACATGAAAAGATGTTTATATCAAGAATATGCTTCCTGTTGTTACTTCTGTCTACTATTGTGCACATGCTGTGTAGCTATCACGCATACAGTAGTTTGCTGTATGCGCATTTTAAATACAGATTCTGCACATATATAATATATATAGATAAATAACATTGATATTACTCTTGACGATGGCTGTAATAATTACACCTTGGAGTTTATCAATAAGGAAAATTCAGAGTAGAGATTTTCTAGCATGAGTTTGAGTCTCTAAAAACTAAGGGTTGGAGATGGGCCTCCCCACTTTGGGGCCCCTTTCCTGTACATGCACACGGGTTGTTTAAGGACACAGTGAACCAGGCTACCCGATCTAGGGAAGGGGCCAGGCAGGGGGAACAGTGACAGGACGGCCAAGTGGAAGAAACTCTCATGGAATCCTAGGAGCTCAAGCTGCTGGCTTAATGCTAGAGGGAGTAGAGAGCGCTGGAAAAGAGAGAGCTGGGATTGGCTGATGCAAAAAGAGAAGGAGGAGCCTATGCCCCAGGAGGAGAGGCGTATAGATTTATGGACTCTGCCGACAGCAAGGAGAAAAAAAAAAGAATAAAAGGTGGTAGTGAGTGCAGAGAGTGCAAGTGTCTTCTAGTGAGACAACTTCTTAAAGTAAAGTAACAGTACAGATAAGAGCCACGGTAAGTCTGGTGGCCATAATATTTGGAAAGACAAGGTCTTACTCAGTGACTTTACAAATTTCAGATGAATTCAAAATGAAAAACCTCCAGATTCTGGATCACAGCAGAGCAGGGTTGGGTTGGTCCAGCTTAGATGACAGCCCGTCACACCTGCATTCTTGGGGGAATGGGAAGCCACACAGACCGTCTCACATTGCCTCTCCCGCCCCTTCTCCATTTTCTCTCCCCTTGTTACCTTGTCTCCCCCTCTCCAGCGTTCCTCTCCTTCTGTTGCTCCCCTTTCTGTGTGAGTGTGTCTGGGTCCTGCTGGAGAGGCTTTGTCTGGGAACACTGGAGCCCGGACCGGCCCACGGGGGCCAGATCCATGAATACCCACACTGTGAGAGCCACTCTTTCTCTTCACACCACTTTCTCTACTGAAATGCCTGAGCAGTGAGGTAAGAAACTCACGCACGCGTCGTCATGTGCGCACACACACACGCAGCCATACAGTACGAGTGCACACACACATTTTCTCACTTTCTCTGCCTCTCTCTCTCTCTCTCTCTCTCTCTCTCTCTCTCTCTCACACACACACACACACAGCACACACACAGCACACACAGCACACTTTACACACAAACTGAGTGAGTCATGCGGTGATGAAAAGCCAGTGTTTTGTGTGTGAACCCTCTCACCCTGGACTCACATCCTGAGAGCCTTTCTCCTCCATCAGTCCCTGCCAAGCTCTCCCTCTAATTAAAGACCATTGGGTCCAATAGCATTGGCCCAACTTCCCCCAGACCATGCCCCATTCCGTCTCACAGAGATCCTGAGCAGAGTAGAATCTATGTGGAATGTGAATGACTGTGGTGATTAACAACTTCTCAGGGTTTCTAATTCCCCAGTTAATAGTATGCTTGGCCGCAAGAGACACATGCCAGTTTTACAGATAGGCTGGCCAAATAGATGGACCTCAGCTGACAAGGGGATCACACTAGCAACACAATAGATGGCATTGAAGTTGTTGAAATGAACCATATTTTGTGCAGAATGATACCATCTTATCTGGACTTGATATACAAATACTTAAATGTGATGCTGCCAATTTAATTTGACATTGTGTTTACACCTGTATGTAATAATGACAGGTAAGATGCAATACACTCAATTCAACAAGACTTTAGCTGTGTCCCAATTCAGTGGCGGCATCCTTTGGAGGCCGCATTTGAAGATTGAATGCGTCACAGCGGGTGCGACAGGGCTGTCCCATTTCAAAGACTCCTTCAAGTGCAGCCTTCTTTTTCCGGATTCGTAGGATCCAACTGGATCCTCCACAGCCCAACTTATCCCAAGATTATTTGAGTGCCTGTGACGATTGGATTTTAATCAACATGGTGTCTATAAGCGGATCAGCAGCAGGAGATGCGGCAGAATACACTCTTAGCTTTAAATGATGCACCTGAGGCGCCGGCAATGAAGCATATCATCATCATTATATAAAATAAAAAACAATAAAATCTGATCTCCATTTTAGTATTATAATGTTAGTTAAGTCTTATATGCTCTTTCTTGTCAACCACAGCTGGTTGCTAAGCGACGTGAGCAGAAAAGGGTGTGGGAACAGCTGGTGACGCAAGCAAGAAATCCTCTGGAGACCAGATCGTCTCATTTCGCAGAAAGCTCGGCTGTTGCGGACTTCAAAGGACGCAGACCACGAAGGCCGCGTCCTCTGAAGGATACTGAATTGGGATGCAACTTTTGTGCACTTTGTGTCAGCTCTGACACAAAGCTGTCAGTTATTGATTGCACGAGAAAGATCCTTTGAAAGTCTCAGGTCATTGGAAAGAAAGTTTGCTCCATTTGGTGTAAGTATTGCTGCAGGACATCAGCAGGCCAACAAGCCAAGCACGTGAGGGAGAGGCCATTCTGTCCGCAAAGTATGCTCCAACTGTGACTGAATTTAGTCTGTTTAAGGACTTTAGGGGCAAATTTGAGCCACAACTTAATTTGAATAAACTTCAATTTTGTGTGATTCAATGCAATCAAACTGTTTGATTGCATTGAATCCCACAAAATAATCAAATAAACACAAGAGAACCATGGTTACAGGTACAAAGGCCCAGCAGCATCCAAGTTTGCTGAGTAGTGAAAGCAATGTAGAAGTTACATGAAAGCAGGGTACATGAATCCTGTCTAAACCAACTCACCGCAATAGATGAACAGGAACTGTCTCCCAAAATATTATGTATTAACCTATTAAACACTGTTCAATATATTAGAGTCAGAAAAAAGGGTTAAAAAGGAGGGTCCATTTGCTATCAGGGCAGAAAGCAAACCTGACCAAGGCAGGGCTTTACAGAGTCTTGAATGACAGGCCTCTTAGTCACTCTCAGTCAGTGGCGGTAGTTTACTATTTCTAGTCACAGCAGGCCGCCGCCCCTTTGCCCAAATTTAGATTGGCAAACTTAAATCCAGGCTGGAGAAGTCCTCACTTTCAGCAACTTGTGGGTGATGATTGCACAGACACTCCATCCTTATAGCATCTACAGTCTGTGGTCACGCCTTTCACCTCTAACAAGTTACTCTTTTTCATTTTGGACATCACTCTCTGGAAGCTGCGTCACCGAGTTATTTTAATAAACAACTAGCGAATCGCTCTGGTTTGGAAAATGCCAAACATTACACAGACATAACCAGACCGTTACACATGTCTGCTGTAGAAGTGGAATAGGACAGCCAATGGTCTGAATCTGTGAGACGGCAGTAATTAGTCTGAAAGAATGAGTTTCAGAGTCAGCCTAGTCTATCACAACAAACAAGCAGCAATTAACTTTTGCAATTAGCCTTTCTCGGCAAAAACCGGCAATAACCGTTCACTGACTGAAAGCTAGACTGCTCAGGATGTGACTTGAGCTACCTGCATCATAATCAATCATCAGTGGCAGATTCTGAATCATCTCTTCATGGCATTGTTTATTTAAGGATTAATTACATAAAAGCAAAGGCAAAAAGGGCTGGAACTCCAAAGGAAAATCTTCCTTATTTAATCTAATATATAGGGAGAGGTTGTATGCAAAGAGACACATGAATCTTCTACAGAGGCGATGGACGACATCTCCTGTAGGTGAACTCTGCTCACATAATGAGCTAAGATGGCGTCTGCAGCAAAAGTCCTCTTCCTCTCCTTCCAACCAGCCACACTTGTGCTTCTTCCACCTGAGATTTCTAAGAAGTACTCTTGTCAGCATGGGTTGTGTCTTTCTGGAGCCTGTAGAGGTGTGCTGCTGTCAATTTTGTTAAATGTGTTTTCTCTCCAGTCTATTTATTTGAGTTAAATAAGAAGGTTAAATGAATTGTTTACTTTGATCTTTTTTATTTTATTTTGTTGTGACATTGAAACTAAGCTGCCACTTATACCCACTAGATGTGTTACTAGTGCACTAGTGTTTCTAATTATATATATATACTCGTCAAACTACTGTGACTGCATGCATCACAGGATTGAATTGTGTATTTATGAAGTGATTTTAAAACATGTGCAATATTTACCGTGTATGATACAACCTAAAAATAATACAATATAATTTATAGGCCATACCGAACCCTACCCTGAAGCCAATCTTGGCTCCATGTATTTTATCACATTAAAAAAGAAACACCAAAGTCTTTGTTTGCTGCTGTCCCAGTGGCTGTTTGGGAATGAGGGAAGATGGGTCTCATATTGTTGCTCCACCACCTCTAGACAGGGCATAACAAGGGCTGTAGTCTCCTTCGTCTTTTCTCATTGTGATTTGCGGTAAGTCGTTTTTTCCCTCGGGTTGGCAGTTTTCTTGATTGTGTGGGAAAATCGTGGCTTTTTAAATCAGTCGTAATGTAATTCAGTGGTTCATTTGCTTTTGTAATGTTTACAAACATCGGATAAGGAGAAGATTGATGATTGGTTCGATTTAAAATTGGTTTAACAAGGCTAAGGGGCAATTCTGTTTGGCTCAAAGTAGACTCCAATATTCCACAAGAAAAGACACTGCAGAGTGTGCAGTTTGTGAAAGTTTTTGACTTTAAAAAAAAAATACTGCCACTACTGCAAGTCGACAAGATATACTGTGGAAAGGAATGGGAAGAATAACTTGCCACTAAATAACTAAGTAAAAGTTTCCACAGTATTCCATAAGTTTCAGCATGAGTCTGTAATTTTAAACAAGAGCTTTTATAGAATGGGTAAAAGCACAGCAGGGTTTGTTTTATTTTAATCAATTATTCAATAGGTACTAGACACACTAAAGGATAAGGTCACTAAAGGATGCTGCACTTTCATCATTGAAATCATAAAGCAGAAGTTCAAAGCAAAATGTTAAACCAATAATAATTATACGATAAAAACAGTCACTGAGTAAGGGAAGCACAAACCCTCCATTAATGGCTGCTTAAATGTGACTACCCTCATCCATCCCCCTGAAGATGCAAGCTTCTGAAAGGCAGTTTTCTGAGAAAACCAATAACATCATCTCTCCATCGCAGGTTGACTCTATTAATTAAAACATCTCTGTATATTGAAAAACTGAAGTTTGTAGGAAGTATGGAAAATTTTAATTAAAGCTTAACATTATTAACAACAAATAATATTTTGAATCAACTTTGTATCAAACAGAAACAAAGAACAACTGATAAACCATTAAAACATGTGACTACTGTTTGAATCCAGATGGCTTCAATACTGTATACACCACATATTCCCCTTATTCTACTGGAATTATTGCCCGTCATTCATAGTTACTCCTCCTCAACTGTGGGTCAGTAGTTCAGATTAATGACTCAACACTGTATCTCTCCATAGAAGAACTGCTTTTGTCCTAAAATAAATCAATAAATTTGCTGGGTGTGTCTTTCCAATCCCACTTGAGACATATGATTCAGAATAGTGGGAAGTCATAATGAGCAAGCAAAAAAAATTTAGCCATCAAGTCACTCAAGTGTGTGTGTGTTTAAGGCACTAGGGTGTGTTGATACCAATGTGGTTTCCTGTATTCTATTGTGTCTGTGTTTGTCTGGTGACTCAGTTGCACTTTCACTTGTGTGAGCACATGAAACACAACCGGTCATTCAACCACATTTCCGCCACAAAAACCAAGCCTGAATCATCTCCTCGACCACACACACGCATGCACATGCACACACACACACACACACACACACACACACACACACACACACACACACACACACACACACACACACACACACACACGTCTTGTGTAGTGGCGAGGGAGTGAGGTACTGTTCTAACCAACACTATATTGTACTGTGTGCAGCTCCTCGGGCTTTCCAGTACATGCAAACACACACAAACAGAAAACAGGCACTATTACGTTGTGAGTCATGAACTATGGCTGTGAGGCTGCGAGGGAGGGACGTCGCAGACAGTGGGCAGAGGGAATATGGTCTGCATTGTCTCTCATCAGCTCCAACACATCAACCAATCACATCCCTGAAATCCTCATTACACCAACCTGCATAATGACGCAGTCGACCGCCAGACTCCGCCGCAGACTCCGCCGCAGAGCAAGCAGCATGTTCAGAGAAAATCAAGAATCATCGGAGTGTTTTAATCAGTACCACAACACTGATATGGTGTTTTTAATAAATGACTTGAAACCAAAACTAAACTGTCATGCAGCCTTTAAGACCATTAAGTTAAGATAAATCACCATTCAGTTCAAGTCAGAACAATAAAGACCAGTTAAAAACAATTCCTAACAACCAAAACCTGAGACAATATCTATTTTTCACATTTAGATGGATCTCCTGTCCCTGTAGGCATCATCTATACAGAGCATTTCTGTGAGTCTGCTTGCAGCCCTCTGCATCACTGCCCACTTCTCCAATAATGTCAGTGATAATAATGTAGTGTGGTGACATTTAACAATCCCATTATCAAGCTTTGTTTCACTTACTTCTCAGTTTAACTTTGGTAAGATGGAATGTGTGGTTAGTTTTCTTTCTCGTCTCTTTCAGGTCAGTTGAGGTGGTGGAACGAGAATTCAGACACATTCCTGCCATGCCCAGTAAAAAAACAGTTACAATCTCAGTTATGTGGCTGCCCTCCCAGCAGCAGTTTGAACAACACCTGGAAAATAATAATTACATGTAACTGCATCAAACTCAAACAGAAATCTATCATGAGTATCATGAAGCATATTACAAAGGCTGAAGGCCATTTACCAACTACACTATATAATCATACTCTGGCTCTGATTAGCTTTTTTCTTCACACAAAATATCATATTATATATGTATAAAACATTAATGAAGAGAGACTGCATTGGCTATTTTAATACGCCGCACCACAAAGAACACACTTACTCATCTAAAATAAAAAAGACAACCCAAACAAAATTAAACCAAAAATAAAAGGAGTTATTTATACTATGACACAAAACAAGATATTGAAATTTAATTTTAAAGAACCTTCTATATACAGGTGATCATATAAGATTGGTGACATTATTTGTGCAAACATGAGGAATAGTGCAGAATGATGAATACTTGTTGCTTTGCAAAGAGATGAATAATAGTAAGACAAAGTGAATCAATTCAATTTTAGCCATAATTTATGTATCAGAGTCAGACTAAGAGGATTACAGCCATTATATCATATTTTGCATGCTATTACTTACCCACAGACATAAAGCAAGTGTGTAATTAGTTCCATCTACTTCACAACACCTTTTCTTTCTACTTCTTCAAACATCAATCAGCTTATTTGTCCGAGTTTATAAGTTAAATATAAGATAACTATACAACAATCCATTGAGCCCACAAAGAGGCTGAGGACATTTCACCATGATGCTAATCCAACTGGTTTCTTCTGTTCTGAAACAAAGAGTTCAATAAACAGTCGGGTGGATTGTCTTATAATATGACATCTTACATAAACCGGAACATTGTTTTTTATAGATTCAATGGTGCTTACGCCGCTACAGATAATCGATCAGAAATAATAGTTTATTGTAAAAACTAGAAAGCTCTTATATCTTTGCCAAGTCTACACAATTATTTTGTTTTTATTGCAATAAGTAAAAATGTTTAGAAATGTTTAATCTCTGTGGGCGAGGATGGATTAGGATCTGCATTGCCAGACTCCTTTCATAACAAATAAGGGTGTCATGGTTCTCCAAATCCATGATTCATCTGACTTAACAATTTTTTTCAGCCTTGTCTTTTACATTTTCAAATTCTTGCTTCATGATACCATGATGGAGTCCACATTATGAAATTTAAATTATTTATTTAAGCAACCATTATACGACATATAATATAATATAGCAGCAAACAACTATAAGCTATGTAAATATATAGTAAAGTAATGTCTACCTTTCTAAAGGAAATGTGTTCTTGAGTCAAGGCAACATTTATACTTTGCCACATGGATAATTGCAAACTTTATGGCTGTGAGTGTGCTGGAATATAATAAACCCAATATATTGGTGACTCAGACCTTGAGACGGGGCAAAAGACAGCAGCTACAAGTGATACGCAATTCATAGTGCTATCAGCGACCTCAATTCATTCCTTGTGAATGCCTGTGAGTAACTTCAGGAATTCTGTATTTTAACATATTTCTCATCTGTAGCCAAAAGATTTAATCTACAGGGTTGACCCGTGGGCTAAATAAGACATATTTTACATGCAAGGTGTCTACCCACAGATGGGTGGAAACCAATTCTACAGCATAACATTCTCTTGGACATACCAATGCGTACTATTATTGAAACATGAAACGTTTTTTTGTCATCATCAACAATGATGAAGAAAAGAATCGCCTGAACAAAACTATTAACAAGCATTGCAAGGTAAAACCTTGAGACACCCACTCCCCATCTGAGCTCAGAGAGCGAGAGAGAGAGGGGGGGGGGGGGGTTAATGGCACCGACGGTATGGTGACACGTACAGTGTCAGTGCACAGTCGTGGAGAGGTCCTCTGCCGGCTGGCCACTACTGTCTGGCATGCGTCTACAGTTCTTCAGACGATACTGCCTCGCTGTGTCGGACGAGGTAATGGCCATTTTCTTCTGACTTGACAGACACATCCAGGCTAGATATTTTGAGAATTAATGGAGGCTGTACAGTAATAATGTAAACTAATGTCATTTATTTATTTCAAGACAGGGACAATGCACATTAATCTTGTACAACAAGAAAAGATGCATTATGCCAGGTTGTAGCAAACTGCTATTTTCCACCTGAAGTCCCTGGGCTACAACAAGGCTCTCAATGAAGTCACGAGAATGTCCCTAATCAGATATGTGGAGGTTTATGGCTGCATTGTATAAAACAAAGACATGTACCCCCTTTCACAATCTCCCTGACAAAACTCTCTTTCTCCCCTCAATAAAAGGCACTGATATCTTTAACTTTGACCTTGTATGGATGAATGGCTATCATATGTATGTATTGTGCTTACCATAATCATATGATTCTGTTCCAGATCAAGGTGAGCCGAGGGGCAACGCAAATTAGGAATTCATATGAGATGGACATTAGGAAGTGGATGAGTGGGGGTGAAATACTGTAGCTGGTATTCAGACAACCACGCATCTCCCCTCGTATTTCACCTCCTTCGTCTTTTCTCAACAATGAACAGAAGAACAGGGTCCGCCATCAAGATGACTGTGTGATCAGTAGGTGAAATGCTGCTGGCTATAAGCCTAATTGCACTTACAGTGTGTCGTTTTGATAGATATATATGGAGCCAGTCTTTGAACATCTGCAGGTATTCAAAATATGGTTTTAACCCTGAAAAATCCTATCAAATCTAATAATTGAAATTAGTAGCAGCATATAGAATGAATTTTTTCTATTGTAATTTTGTCATCTTGGTCATATACAGAACGCTGTAACTCGTGCAGAAGTACAGCACAGCAAAGATATCCCCTTTGAATAAATTCTCACTGTATTTACTCCTCTCTTTTTTTCTCTACTACTGCTGCTTTCTTTGCTGCAGTGCTCTGTGATTGGTTGAACACATGTGTCAAGTCACTTGAATGTTGTCAGGATAAAGAGTGTTATTGGCTGGTGCTCAAACCCCACTCCACCTCCGCCAACCACCCACCACCCAAAGCTGTGGCGTAGATGAGTGGGCAAGCAGATGTGTGCATCAGGTGGGGCTGCACTCCAAAAGGGGAGGGGGAGGCGGCGGTGGCGGCGGCACTCGGGGCCATCCCAGGTAACAGAGCACCAGCATGGGCTGCATTTCACTACCCTTTATATATTTTCATTCACAGAGGGACGGCTGCAGGGATGCAGTGGAAGGACGATGCACTCATGCTTAGTTTTTGCAGTGCTGTTCTGTGATAAATTCAACTATATCATGTCAATTCTTCCAAGAGAGTAGTAGAAAATCCTCATTTGAGGATAAAAAAAGCCGTTTGGGTTTAGATTGAGCGTTATTTGACTGACACTGATCACCTACTAGAGGTCGTAATCTATAATCCACTTTTTTCATATAAATCATGGCGACTCTCCAATCTCATTCAACCTTCACGGACTGTAAAGACTCACTGACAAGCTCACTTCAGAGCAGCATATCAAAGCTCAGCATGCAGAGCTAGCTGGCATCACACAAAGACCTCACAATGACACTGTGGTAAAAAAAAAATAAAAATAGGTCACGCAAGTGCTGTGAGTCACTTCATGTGGTCCTCTGCTTTACACCATTGACATAAATAGCACCTACACCACACAGACAAAACACAGACACACAGATTCTCACTCACACAGTGTAGTACTAAGGTGAAGTGGCCATCAACAATCTGTTGCTTTGTCACCTCACACCACATTTGGCAGATTATTTTGTGGTGTTGACGCTGGTATTGTATTGTGTGTAGAGCACACAGCAGTGGGTTTGACCTCCACCTGCAGGCCAACACAGGAAGTGAGGCTGAACTTACCGGTGAGAACATGGATTCTGCTTTCCATCCACATCTACAGAAGTTCACACAGCCACCTACGGAAGAGAGAAACAAGGACAAATAGATCAAACATACAGCAAGTAGCTGTCCAAATCATTGCCTACCAACAATGCTGCAATGTGTGACGTTTTCCTGTTCATGTGCGCCACATATTATTATTCGTTTTTTTTTTTTTTTATCAGAGCACGAGCGGCTGCTTTGCAGATTGAGGTCAGGATTTGGCTTGGAGTGTTATGTAACCCGGTATATGGGCCAGAATAATAGTATTACATATGAGATTGCAGTTCAAACAGGAGTCACGGTGGTGAAAGGCAGACTGCGGCAGTGTCTGTGTTTTCAGGCTGTGGCTCTGTGCTCAGAACAGACAGACATGCCCAAGAGAGTAGTCTAAGTCTTTTTCTTCTTGCCTCGTTTCATTTCTCCTACCCCATCAGTCTGTGTTCTCCCCTTTTCTCACCCACGCTCTGCTATTCGGTTTCTTACATTTTGTTTTCTCAAATTCCCTGATGTCGCCACATTGCCACACTTTGATGCTTCCACTTCCCCATTTACTCTGACTGTGACAAACTGCCAGACAGACAGACAGACTCAGTTCATCTCTGTATCTAGGATCTCATTAGGGTCTTGTCAATCTGTCATTGCCACTTCTGTTTTTTTCTCTCTTGCTCCAGAAGGGTGGGATATCCGCATTGGTTGCTATGGCACCAGACAGCTCCTCGTTTCCTCAGACAACGGCTAGCTGTGATTGTGTGTCTGCGTGTGCGTCTATGTCTGTGCACGTTCGTATGCGTGTGCATCCGCATGTTTAACTGTGTGCACACGCGTGTGTCAGCCCCCTTGTGTGAGGAGGAGCAATGATAATTATCAGTGTGTATCAAGGATAAAATCCACTTATGATCCATAATCCATGACAGGTGAGCAGCTGCAACTCAACTTCATGCTATGTTTTAAATCCACCTGATGACTTACTTGATTTATTCATGAGGTGAGCGGGATTACAGCTGGCATGCAACTATTAGAGAAATCTGTTAGATTTCTATCAGTCTTAGGTTTCAGTGCATCTGCCTTGCCTCTGCTGTTCTTTGGTGAAAAATGTGAGTCTATGTGACCCAATCCCATATTTTAGGGCATCCATCCCCTTTTGACCTGCCATTTCTCCTCTATTTGCACTCCAGCAGAGGGCAGTGTCTGCTCGACACTATACTATGATACTACAATATACTACTACAAAATAAATCCACTGAACGTTTATTCTAAGCAGTGACAGAGATTCATTCAAGAGACCTTGCCCTTTTTTGATTAAAAAGGCCTTGAAAATATCAACTACAGACTGACATGAGCAAAACTTAAGAGGCTTTTTAGTACCTGATGCAAATTTTTGACTGAAAAATCTCAAGCTCACTAAATAAAATATTCAAATACAATTTGCAGAATTATTTTCTCATCCAGATAAAAAGAATGAGGAGCCCTAAGTATGTGAACTTGACTTACAAGAGATCTTAAAATGGTGATAGCGAGAAGCTGTTAACACTACAAGAACATGCTGCCCTGACAGCTGGGGTGGTAAAGAAAGGAGAACTTGAGCACTTGTCTTTGTGTGTGTGTGTGTGTGTGTGTGTGTGTGTGTGTGTGTGTGTGTGTGTGTGTGTGTGTGTGTGTGTGTGTGTGTGTGTGTGTGTGTCTATTCATGTTTGTGTATGTGCGTGGGGAGGCTGTGGTGTTGGGTGAAGGAGGTGTGTTTTTTTCCACCCTGTGGGGCCTCAGGCTGGAGCAGGGCGAGGCGGAGCTTTTGGGAGACGCAGCGTGGGGCGGGCTGTTTCAGCTGAACTCAGTGCACTGTAACAGCACTCGGGGCGTGAGGTCACAGAGTCCAGCATTCCTCTAGAGCGCTGTCTGTTTACACGACTGCCGCTGCGCCGGGGGGAGGTGGCAGCTCCGCATAACTACACCATCAGATAACAGTCATTACTTGTATTTATGTTCATCATCTACCAAGGAGATAAGATCCATTGTTCCAAACGTTGAAAAGCATTCAGGCTTTTTTACACAATTTAAACCCTCCATTCTTACTGTACAGCGGCTACGCAGTAGACTTCCACAAAGAAACAGGATTTTTGCCTCCACGTATATACAGTCCACCCTTTGCAGTAATATAGGCATAGTGGTAGACTGTATGCTTCCTCCCTTCACCTTTGTGTTTTACAGAGACACTGAGGAAACACATGGCCGTATGAACTCAATACAACCTATATAGCAGACAGCACCTGTAATGCACACACAGCAATTTGTATGACTCACCTTTCAAGTGAACCCTTCTTAACAGGGCCAAGTATATGCTAAATATAAAGCGGGAAAATACGTTTCACTTAGCCAAACAAAACCTCTCAGTTGCGGCTCACGTATAATTATATTGGCATAAGTGTGCTAAGAGGCATATAAATGTACTCTATTATCCAGTCTTGGCTGTAGGTTCCTAGTGAACAAAACACTACGATTTATATCTTTTCATAGTGAGATAATTGACACCAAATTATACATATCGTGTCTACATGGATTTGATATTGTACTGTAGTGTACTGCATCACTGTGTGTGTGTAGACGGACTAATTCTAACAGAGCAGCCAAAGTCAAAGTCATATGCATCCCTGAGATTATCTGGGGTGGGTCAGAATAAAAAGGACCAGTTGAACCTCCTCTCAAGTGTGTATGCAGGAATAGCCTGGACTTGGCTGAGCTGAGATGCTGCTGGCCTCTCTGCAAGCCTAATCTGGTCTGAAATTTGACTGTAGCTCCTCTGTGCTGCTGCTCTCACATCCCAGAGCCTAGAAGCCAGCTGGCCAGCTCCAGGGGAGCACAACAGAGATGGGGAGTGACACCCAAGCCCTAGAGAGACAGTGCTCTGACTGTACTGTGGACTAGGGAGGGGGGCACGGCTGTCAAAGGCTCCATTGTTTGACAGGCCAGCATGGTTTCACGTGCAGCGCATGATTCTCGCTGCAGGTCTGAACTATAGCCCAGTCTGACCTAAACTGTCCAGGAGGATGTAGCTGTGGCCTCCCTGGGCAGGTTAACGTGTAACCCTGTCCGTGTTTTCTCAGGAAAGTGTGTTTATCTAGAGGACTAACATGGAGGCCCTTTTGTTTAACTAAGTAGTGAGGCTCGCCCTAAAAGTAAAGCTCTCTGAAACACACAGGAACCAGGTGGCCCTTCTCTGTTCCATTTATTGCTAGTTAGGTACAGTTTGCATGAGCGTGTGTGTGTGTGTGTGCTCGTATGTTTGTTTACATGTGTGGAGAAAAGGCAGAACACAGACACACACAAAATGACCTGTGGAACTAATCTGTAAACTGAGTTTTTTTTTGTCCAGCACAATACAAAACACAAACATAAAATTCAGAAAACAACAGGCACCTTTTGTCTGTGGAGAGCAAAACAGCTGCAGCCAATTAAATGCAAATAGTGTAAAGTAAATGATCGTGCACACTGTGGCACTGTTCTGTGGGAAATTCTGGTATTTTTCAACCTGTGTCTTGTTCTCATAATTGTGGAAATTGTGATTACTAGTTGCTTGTTTGGGGTTTGGAGTGTATTACCTTTTTAAATGGCCGATTGGTTGGCTTGTATTGATGGGGGGATTCAAGAAATTCTCTCAAGAAATGAAAGAAAACTAGGTACAATGGCTGGTTATCCAGTGGACTATGACACTAATAATGGTAAGTCACTTATTAATCAACAAATCAGGAGATCAATTAAAATGGAAGAAGACGAAGGATGGACGAAGAGGACATTTTTCCCATCTTAGTTAAGAGCAGTAGATACAATCCAAAATGCTGAATAACAGGAATACAATATGTGAAAGGGCCCACGATTTGTTTTCGTTTTACCAAATAGTCTCATTCATATTTGACATAATTTCTCTGCTTAAAATAACACTCAATCACCAACAAAGTGCACTCAACCCCCCTTTCTCTGGAAGCCTTTTAAATCTGCATGAATAACTTTTGGGCTGTGAAGCTAAAGATGCTCATCGCATTACAAGCCTTCCATCAACACATTCGCGACAAAATTTTAGAGCTGGGTGTCGGCTGCTCACCCAAATGCCTTGTGGCAGATGTACCTTTATGCACCAAAATTCAGTTGTGCATAAAAACCCAACAGCACTAACGAGGTCGACTTCATCAAAGGCCTCACTGATACGGAGAAGTGTGTGACGCCACCCAAATACTCCTTTCACACCAAAGCATGCATCTAGAAATGCCGTTTGCATTGATCTAATTTGGTTAAGGATGCTGTACTGACCTGAGTTTGTGACCCAGCAGCTGACCGTAGTTTCATGCAGGACTGACATAGCAGAGCATTTTGACACATGAGCGAACACAGGTTAATATATTAGCTACAGGTTAGGGGGCGTCCTGATGGTGGAGTGGATACGTTGCATACCTTAAACTGTAACTGTGACGTTATAATTGTATTATTTTACACATGCTTTTTTGTACATTTGCCATATTGCGATACTGTATATGTACATACTTATATGTACATACATACAGTACTCAGTATTCAGCCCACGAAGCAGAGGCTTACTATGAGGACGGGATAGCTGGAGTGACAGGAGGTTCATGGCAAAAAGATTAACTTCTAAAGGACAGTATACTTTACAGAGGTTATACGGTTTTAACTTGTTCCTCCTGGAACGAGGCCATGGTTTTTGATGTACAATGATTGTTAGAGTACTGTATCAACATCACTTAGGACAGAAGAGAGTTTTGAGAAAAGGAATGTCCATCTCTAGGCCATGTTTTGGTGAAAGGTCTTTGCTCTCGACATTTTTTTTAAATAAATGTGAGATGACAATTTTTGGGGTGGGGTTTTCATAAGGAGGGCTGCACGGTGGTGTACTGTAGTGGGTAGCACTGTCGGCTCACAACGAGAGGGTACTGGGTTCGATTCCCGGGTCGGCCCGGGTTCCTTCTGTGTGGAGTTTGCATGTTCTCCCCGTGTAAGCGTGGGTTCTCTCCAGGTTCTCCGGCTTCCTCCCACAGGCCAAAGACATGCAGGATGGGGATAGGTTAATTGGTGACTTTAAATTGCCCGTAGGTGTGAATGTGAGTGTGAATGGTTGTTTGTCTCTACATGTCGGCCCTGTGATAGACTGGTTACCTGTCCAGGGTGTACCCTGCCTTCACCCAATGATAGCTGGTATCAGCTCCAGCCCCCCACCGACCCTGAATACAGGATAAGCGGTAGATGATGGATGGTTTTCATAATGGAAAGGGGTCGTTTTTTGCACTTCGTTTCCCAAATGTTCAAATGCAATTATGCAAACTATTTTGTCCAATTCAGCAAATGGAAGGCAAACATACAATAATTTAGCTTTTTGGCTGAGGTAAACTCTGGTTTCACAAAAATGGTGTATTTAATTCTCTTGAGACAATTACACATGCCACCCTTTGTCAACATATCAACTACCAATATTTGGTTTGGCCTCATCACTTTCAAATATGTTAATCAATTCTTCATGTGGGCACAGCAAACCTCTTTATCTCTGCAAAGCTTATCGACACATTTTATGATCTACTTTGCAAATAACCATGTTCTGACCTAGTGCCAGGTGTGCAGCAAGTCAGTGAAGTTTGCTGTTTGAATGTAGTAACTCTGCATACATAAAGGCTAAGATCAAAACTGGGATTAGGATGAGAAGTACCAGAGAGTATATGCCAAAAAGTGCAAGGTGTGACTGCTGGAGTGGAAACATTACGGTGCCTGCCAACTCTGAAAGAAACTGGTTATCTGTCAGGAGATAAACTGGACAGCCTCCCTAGAGACCAATCTAAAATGTGTAATTGGCCTCACTTTAACCCACTTGTATCTCTCAGTTTAACTGTAAACATACTCAATCACTATACATGCAAACAAATTATATATATTCTGCTATTTGAATCTTTACCTTATGAACTTGTCTTTCAGTTACCGCAACAGTTAAAAGTTATTGTTACCACCAAGTACAAGTGAAAAGCACAAAGAAGAAATGAGTGAGTGTTGTGGTTGAGGGATAATGGAATCCAGCCATACCTAAGGAGTGATGGAGAGCAACAGGAAATTCAGGGTTAACGCAGTGTTTTCTTTCTAGCCTCACATATGGCCGTCCCTCAAGCACTGAAGTGACTGTTCCACATTTGATCTTTTTAGCTGCCATGAGTTAGAATATACAGCTAGACCAGGGTGGGTAACCTTAAGCTACTGCTTAACAAAAAGGCACACTAGCAATGAATGCACAAGCAAGTTTTTGGGAAATGTTGTGTCCTCTCATGCCAAATGATGTCTTTTACGGACATTGACCTGTAATTTGTTTTCATAGGAACACTGAATGAAATGACTCCCTGTAATGTGTTCTACTGTTCCGACTGTTAATCCAGAGCCCAATCTGTTCAAAGCTCTATGCTCATTTTGTTTCCCTATAGCCTGCCTAGCATGAAATTACAGAAAATAAAAAATAGATACAGTGGTTCAACATTTAGAAAACTAAATTGAAGATTTTTTCTCAGCATGGCAGAAAAACAAAACAAATATCAACATAACAAATGCACATAGATTTGAATTACACTCAATCACAGACGAGAAGCAGAACTCAAATGGGATTTCAATGTTGCTGTGTTTCTTGTGGAATATGTAAGGAGACATGTGTTAAGTTAAGGAGACCACAGGAAAACCACAGATAATAAAATGAATGATGTCTGAATTCCATTCAGCCGTTTCAGCTGCAGGGTCTTGATATTGTGCCTCACTGTCACGGTTTACTGGGACACATGATGTTATTGAAGCACCTGAGCTTTCCATAAATGACAAGTCAAAAAACTTTATCTATATAGCACCTTTCAAAACAGTTTCAGAGTACGAGGTTACGCTACTAAATTATGTTATTTGGATAGGAGGCAAAATGTCAGACAAAACTAACATTAAAACCTGATAAACTATACTATAGATAAAACCATTTAAAAAAAATAATACACTGTGCACAAATAAAAAGAACATGCAAATGTAAAACAAAATAAATAAAAGGAGCAGTAAAAAGACAACATGACATAAAAGCTGGTCTGGGTCCTGGGTTCGATTCCCGGGTCGGCCCCCAGAGATCGAGGGAGCGATGCCATTATATGTAATGTGACGTCTGTTCAAACCAGTGAGAATCCTCGCTGCGGAATCATTCCACGCCAACTCACCCAAATTTCAGGAACCTCCACAGGTTATCTCCTCAGATTTTGCTGGAACAATTCTTTAATGTAGAGCTATATGTTTGTACCCACCATGCAAAATATTAGCTTTCAATTCCACAGTTTCAGAAATACAGACCTTTGATATTTGGCCCAAAAAAAGCCATGTGCGGAAAAAAAATGCATGTGATTCCAACTTCAGGAACTTTGGCCAAAACGAGCTAAAATAAGGTGAAACTATAGGAGTCATCCTGAAAATATGGAACACACATGGAATTTTTTCCTCATCATACATAAATGACAGGATCATAATCTATTCACAGGTATATTTTTGCCAAGATAACACAGTCAGGTGATGAATTATAAAAGATTTAACATGAGCCCTTTCCTCCGAGGGCTCTAAAATGGGTCATTTTTGTCCCATGATTTGACCATGTGGCTAGGGGGTTAAGAATCTTCAATATTTTTCTTGTCTCATATAAGATACATCTACAACATTGTCACAAGAAATGATGATGAAAATACATTCTCATAGACTCAAGAAAACAGGAAAGATCAATGATGGGTGCCATTACTTGACATTGTTTGTGTGGTCGAGGCCTCGGACGTATCAACTGTCACAGCATGACTTTAAGCAAGTTCAAGTTCTGTTTTCTAAGAATTAAAATTCTGTGCCTCTGAATACTATGGGCATTAAATTAAGGCATTAAAACATGTTGCAGAGTTTTCTTAGAAGTTGTAAAAATGACTCATTGTCTTTGTATTCAGTGTACTACATAAAAGAGATGCTACTCAACTGAACACATTTGTTATAATTTACAACATGCAGTCATCAGTATGTGCTTGTATATGAATAAATAACCACCTTGTCACTATTAAAGTCTCATAAGAAGCATAATTTAGCCTCCTGTGGACCCAGGTTACATTTCACCTCGCAGTATTCATCTCTTTCCTGAATACTTCCATTTCAGATCTATAAGCTGCTCAAAATGAGAAAAATGTAATATTTATAAAAAATTTGTGTACATAAAAATGTATTTTTGAAAATATGAAGCCATGGGCGTAGATTCATCTTAATATTATTCAATCTGAATCCTTGAAGTAATGGCACCCAGCATTGATCTTTTCTGATTTCTGAAGGCTATGAGAATGTATTGCCCCTTCCTCACTTCATGAAATTCACACATCATTTTCATCATCCTTTCTTGTGACAATGTTCCCAATGTACCATTTATGAATAGAAAAAAATGTCACATAACCTCACTTAAGGGATTAGGCCCCCTGCATACTTACCATTTTTGGCCAAATTGCCATTTTCAGCTGCCTACAGATAGACAAACAAAGATTCTTCAGGCATTCTCATACCAGAATCTGAAATTCTGTATGCCAGTTGATTAATATCTGCAATATCACTTTGCTAGAGAGTTCCATTTCCGATTTATAAGGCCCTGAATATGAAAAGAGTGAATATTTCTAAAAATGTGTTTGTACATAAAAACACAACATTCTGAGTTGTTCCATATGTTCAGGATGACTCTTATAGTTGCAATATTAGCTTCCTAGATCAAACCATTATAACATTATAAATTCCTGAAGTTGGAAAAAAAATCTTTTTTGGGGTCAAATATCAAAGGTCTGTATTTCTGGAACTATCAGGAATTGAAAGCTAGTATTTTGCATGGTGGGTACAAACATATAGATCTACATTTAAGATTTTTCTTCCAGCTGAATCTGAGGGGAAGATAACCTGGGGAACCCTAGGTAAGGTCTGAACTAGTTGGAGGTGAGAGTGACTTTTTGGTTGATGCCTTGGAGGGAGTTACTGCACTCAAATCTTATTTGACTCCACATTTTTTGTTGAGATTTGTGGTTTGAATCAGAGTCAAATGGTTCTCCTAAATTTCTGGCAATGGATTCTATGTTGGCAGATAAGGGACGAAGGGCCCTTCCAATGTCCATGATAGAGATTGGGTGATCAAACAGTATTATTTATGACTTTAAGTTATATAGTTGAAGAAAGTTTCATCCCATCCAAGAGTTAATATTGCTGAGACAGTTTCATGGCAAACAATATCACATCTGCAAACACAGATGCTCTGGTGCTGACTCCTGGATTTCACCAAACTATGCCAATCACTCTGCAACAGTGTTGCTGGTGCCTTCACATGCACGAGTATTTGCAGGACGCCGTAAAATGGGCACCCTCAAACCATTGAAGTCAGACTCATACCATCTGTACCAAGCCCAAAGGACCATGGGTGGACCACAGACAATGAAAGACAGCTGAAAATGCAGTGGCTGCACAATCCCCAGCACCAGATGCCATGTTGCAGTTGCTCTGAAATGTGTGAGACGACAAGCAAACAACACGAGCACAGGAACAATGGCTGGAAGTGCATGAACCTGTGCAAAATACAAGCCCTTGCCAACTAGCACAGTGAGGAAGACCCTGCTGCACAGCCCAGATGTGTACGAAGATGATAATGATGTGACCTGTTGGACTCATTTTGAATGCAGCTGTTCATACAGTACACTAGGGCTGGGCGACATATCAAGTTTTTAATATGTATACAGTATATATATTCAAACACGATATAGGATAAGACAATATCGAGATTTATGTAGCGTTAAAATAACGTTACAAGTTTCTTTGGTGGAGCCGCCAGTTGGCCTGTTTCTCCCCCGTGTCTGCCCCCCACACAACGCCGCCTTGCCCCGCCTCTCTTCCTCTCTGTGAAACCAATACCAGCCCCTCCCCTACCCGCTCACTCACACACAAGTCCCGCATGCAGCAACAACATGGCAGACACACACGAGAGGCAAGAGTTGGTTAGTAAAATAAAAAACAATGGCTCCATCAATTAGAAATGGTTTGGTTTCGAAGTTTCTGAGGAGCAGCACAATAGTCATTGATAGAGAATGCCGCAAACAGGTTGAAAAAGCTCCATAAAAGTTGTTGTCCAGGAGCTCCAGGGGCAGAGCCGGTCCGAAGTGCATCCGTGTCCGGGATGGAGGCACCACGGGTGGATGAAAAAGCTCCGTAAAAGTGGCTGCCTGGTCAGCGTGGAGCTGATTCTCGCAGCCGTGTCCGGGATGGAGAGGGGAGAGGCGGGTGAGCTGCCTCGCTCTTCCCCAAAGGCACACTTAAACCCTCTGTCAAGTATTCAGCTGCTTGGATGTTTTCTTAGTGCCTCTAAGTGGTTTTCGATTTCGTGCTGAAGGTAGCCTGCAAACAGCTCATCAAATGGCTAAGATAGGAGGAGGTCAAAGTTTAAGGAAATGTTGTATTTAATATTATTATTTATTGTTATTTAAAAAGCAAGTACATGTTGATATTGTGCAGCCTGTTTAATAAAAGTGCCTGTGTTACATTTGGCACATGTTAATTTGACTTGGAACTGACTTTGTTTTTGTTATTTCTTTATGGAAAAAATATTGAGATATATATCGAGTATCGCCATTCAGCTAAAACATATCGAGGTATGATTTTGGTCTATATCGCCCAGCCCTAGTATACACACCGACAAAACAAAGTTCTCCTATTCTTCTTGAACAAAATCTGGAGCTTACATTACCCAATTCAAAACCCCCACAAATACAGCCCCTTGCCCCCGGAGGCTTATCTGTTGCAGACTGATAGCTGATGGGTTCCACGACTATGAAACCTAAACATTATAAGCTGCTTTGTTGAGATTTTTGAAGGCAGTACATGGCAGGATGTTGGAGAATGTTGTGGGAATACAGTTTTCTATGCCTCACTCTCCCACTGCCTGTCTCAGTACTACGCAGACTGGATGTTTCATATGGAATAAAAACCGGTTTATGCATGCAATATCAGATAGATTATGGCAAAGAGGAAGATATCTTTGTCATGTTCCTGTAAGATTAAGATATAATTGTTCTTGGTGGTTACAAGAACACCTCAGATTCATGTATTTAATAAGCATCTGGTCTTGAGCGAAGGTTAAAACCTGCTTCTTCTTAGCGCTGTGAGAAAGCACATAATAGGAGATGCTTTGCCTTTCTATCAGGTTGATCACACCAGCTGGAGTCCAGGATGGCAAACATGTTGAGAGTTTCACCCACAGGGTGCTCTGCATGAGCCACTCTCTTCACTTCGCTCCTCTGCACACTGCAGCTCTGTCACGTGTGTTACCTGAGGAGGATCAGGAAGGCAACATCTGGATATGTTCTGAGGGATGTAATTCTAGAAGCTCTTAATCCCCTCACAGTATGTTGTTTATTTTGGTCCTGTCCTCTGGTCGTCAATAGCCAGATTTCTTAGAAGCAGCCACTAGGTCACTGGGACTGACACGGTGAGGCCCCACAAAGTAAAAAGAGACCTGTATGGAGGCACTTCTTTAATGCAACAAGCACAGCCACCTTTCCCAACCATATTTGTCAAGGCAATTCATGTTTGCTTGATGCGACATCATGAACTGGCAATGTGTGTTCTGTGAAAAGTTGTTTGGTTTGATTTCCAGGAAACACAGCCGAGCTCAGGCTCAGAACATCACAATGTATCAGTTTTCCTATGATCCAAATGCGGAGCTGCCAGGATTGTCTAAGTCACAGAAACACAATTCAACTGCCACTCTATACATCTTTATAGCATACAAATATAGAGAAAACATAAACGAGGCTGCAGGTTGCTCTGGAGCAGGGCGGAGATGGAGATCAGCAAAGCTCACTAGAGAGCTTAAGTAAAAGCTGAAAAGTTGGGGACTCTGATATTCCATGCAGAATCTCAGTAGGACAGGACTAGGAAGTCAAAAGAACAACCAACTTTAAGATCAAACATCACTCCATCTACTGCCATTTGCCCCCATTTTGATTGTATAAACTGAACATACTGAACTATTAAAGAAAGCAAGGATGTCATTTCAAATTTAATTTACATTTGATTTTTATTATAAAAAATGTGGACTCATGTATGCTAAGGCATTGCACCTATTACACTTCCCTGTATTGAACTCATTACACTTGATAACAATCACATGCTGCAACAGGGAAAAGGCAAGACAGCCTACGAGGAGGTAAGTCGACAAAGGCCAAAAGAGCAATAATAGGAGCAGATAGAAAAGAAGGAAAAAGCTGAACGTAAGGGGATAAAGAGAGAGGGGGGGAGGAAAAGGGGATGAGAAGGGGTCAAAGGGGCAGAGGCTGAGAAGAGAAAAAGGGGAAGCAGCGTGGTCATATTTTACAGCCGACAGCAAGCGTGTGGTCTGGCCTGCACACCAGGAGTTAGTTTATTAGAGTCATTTCCTTTACGAGGGGCTGTCCTACCTCAGAAAGAAACGAGCAAGTTCAGGCCAGTCATCCCTACTCCGTCTGACACAACAATATGGCTCCATACTATACTGATTCTCCCTCTTCATTATGTAACCATCGCTTCATGTATTCTAGAGCACAACACATTAATCCGGATACATGTGCCACGGACAGTATATCACAAGGCTTCCTGACACCTGCATGTGTGGTGTCATGTGTCAGGGACACCTGGACGCCAAATCACTACATAATGAACAAAGATCAGCACGAACGGGGCTCTAATGTGTTGAGAGTTTACAGTTCCTCTCCACATCTCATCAAATTAAAGTTACAAAGCATTTATGCAATGTGAGAATTATTGAGTTTTAAAAAAAAAATTATATTCCCATAATTTCACAGCATTTCCAATTGTTAAATAAAAAAACCCACGTTTCCAAAATATGATGCTACTTTTTGGGCCAGCTTTATCACATAGGTGCCTCATCATTTTATTGGCACAAAAACATTCTGTCAAAGAAGAGCAGTGTTATTTTCATTCAGAGATATTTCTTCTACGTACACGCTATCAGCCAAGCAGGGGATGTCACTGGCACTAATGCTTTGACCTTTGGTTTGTTTAGGCATTACTCTAAACCGCTAAGTGAAATGATGTGTGATCACTGCAATGAGACTGTCTTTTCAGCCTTAAGTCTTATGCCAGTTACTGCAGGGAAATGCTTTTCTGTCACCTGCTCTCAACGGCAGCCAAAGCTTAATTTTGACATGTGACATTGACCTCAGTCCCTTAATTTTCCTGATTTCGTGATTGCAATGGTCAGTCCAATATCGATCACACATCATGATAGAATATATAGAAATATTTCTGTAACAAACGCATAAACAGATGCCCTAGCCCTTTCTAGCTATTTAGAGTGTTTGCTACCACAAGACAATGGTCTTCAAGGAACTTGAAGGAACACTGAATATGTCATAGCCCAAATTAAAGCTGAGCAATGAGGGAAAATGTATGTTAATTGAATGGTTACATGATTTATCCTGAGGGTCATAATTTAAAGTCCAAATAAATAAAGATGTACAAAACTATATATATATATATATATATATATATACACACACACACACACACACACACACACACACACACACACACACACACACACACACACACACACACACACACACACACACACACACACACGCACACTTCCATGTGCAAAATAAGAATAAAAACGTTTTCATCATTACTGTACAACATCTCCCCTAGAAGATTGACAGAACAGAACAGCACTAGGCCTACAATCACTACATTTGGTACCAGTAGCGAGCCTCAGGCTCTGGCCACGGCTGTGCAACCTTCCAGCGCGGCTGTTGTTAATTTCCATAGAGGTCAGCAGCTAAGAATGTGAAGCATGTAGAGTCAGAAACATGCCTTTCTCTCCCCAATAACCCCCACCAATTTTGTTGTAAATATTTTGAGGCTCCTCCTAGACAGTAACTCCATTTGTTTATTTAAAATACATTTAGCAAACTCTAAAGTGATTCCATCACCCAACTGCATACATTGATGTCTTATCTCCTGCTGTTCCTGTCCAACACTTGAAGCTTTCCTAGGATGGAAGCCCACAGAACTTTGAGCTAGATCACTAAATATGGTGCCATAATGACATTGTTCAGTATTTCTGAGAGCAGCAATCATTGGACAGACCTGTGAAAACTTGGGAGAGCTATTTTAACCTGTTTCCTTGCAGGATATCCTTTGACAGCATGTAGATTCTCAAACTACCTAACTCACAACAGCCACTGACTGGAGTTATCAGCCATTCAGAGCGCACCCAAACTTAAACTGTACATAATGTGAAACTAATGACTGCAATTAGACAAGATGCAGAATTCATTATTCATTCAATTATCATTAAGGTAATTACTTACTCCTTTTTTAACAGCAAATGTTTAGGTGTGTACAAACAGATGTAAAATACAGTAAAAAGTTATACAAAATATACACAATTAGTTGTGCTACAGAATGATTGATTAAATGATTGATCACGATTAACTGATGGAATGTTTCTGGGTTTTTTATTCAGCATCAAACAGCAAACAAAAAAGATCTAGTTAGCTAAAGAGACAGATATTTTCTCAGGGCATTGTGGAGACAACACGGCTAAATAAAACATGAATAAGTGTTACAATTGGCAAGACCCAAATGAATGCTAATGCTGTTCCAACTTTTACAATACGTCCCACATTCAAGCGATAATCAGGTTTGTATGGGGGTTTCTCTGCCCACTAGTGGTGAAAATGGATCAATGCATCTTTACAGTTATATATTAATTGTAGCCTTTTTAAATGGCCTCATTTATTATAACATCTTTTAATCCCGGATGAATAATACAGCCTAAAATATTAAAAGAAGGATATTATTGCTAAATGTTACTAATGCTGAGATACAGAACTTATTTTATACTGTTCTGTTGTAATAGTACAGATCATTCCAGGTCCACTCGGTTAAGATCTGACTCAGGACCAGAGTTGGGCACGGTCCAAAATACTTTGTGTGTGTTACTAGAGATATTCGTTTATTTGTATTATTCCCTGGACAGAGATAATTAACAGATACGTCTAGAGAATAACATGTTGCTACTCTTCTTGACGAGGCTGCTCATTAAACGGCACATCATTCTCAGGAGGGTTTTCCACAGGTATTTTTTGTTTGACCATTGTTTGGTCCAAATCTTTGTTTTGGGTGTGTTCTGATCTGAAATAACGTGATGTTTAACTCTAGTGAACATTTGTACAACAGATACACGAAAAACCAATGATATTCATTTAACTTTTAATTATTGCCACTTTCTAGGTTCATGACCACCAGAGTGATCAATTCGGTCAACATCCATTTAAGTTGTCAACAACACTGTTGCCCTTAAAAGAACAGTGTGTAGCTTTTAGGAGGCTCTATTGACTGAAATGGAATGGAAAACATTTGGCAAAAGGGAGAAGTTTCAGTTGGTTGCAATCTGCAACCTCGCCGCTAGATGCCGTGTTACAAATTCCAAGTGTGTGTTTTTACAAAGCAAAGTCGCCCACAATGTTGAACACTTTCCAGAGGGCTGAGGATAATTGTCCCACTAACACCCCTGTGTGAATTAGTTGTTTATAATGTCATTATGATTGGAGTGAGTATTGGTTTACAAATAGGCTGCTGTTACTTGAAGCAGCAGGAGTGAATCCTGTCCGCTCCGGAGACATCACACTGTCCCGTTGCTTCCTCTGTGGTGGAAGTGTGTGCGTGTTTATTTCTAGACATGTGAGATGTCTGAACAAATGAACAAAAGGAAACAAGAAAATCCTGAGAGAACCGGAGCAGCTGAGTCTAATCCAAAAGATGAAGCACAGACCAGCCAACACATCATAAAATCCAACAAACCCCTGTGCACGCGTGTGCACACACACACATTCCCAAAGAGATAAATAACAACTGTATGAGAGCTAAAGTACTGTACAGTTTACTTAAGGGTATTACAGCAGTTTAACAAGCGAGTAAACACTTTTATATCAATCCTGCTCGAAAACCACACAAACCAGAGTAACTTACCCTTTTCCACACAAATCTGCTTGTTGACAGTCCTTCATTCCAGCTAGGCTAGTTTGATCCTAAGAATAGTTTCGTCTCAAGATGGAGGCAGAGACTCTCCAAACACAATTCCTTTGCTCTGAGCTTTGTTATTTTGAGTCCACCAGGTCCATTTCTGCTTCTCTCCTGCTGTCTGCTACACGAGCTGCTAGCATGACAGCACTGATAAACAAGCAGCTGGAATGAGAGAGACCAGTGAGTGCTAAAACACACAGGTGCATGCTGATTCCTCTCCGAATACAAACAGAGAGGCAAAGACAGCTCAGAGGAGCTCAGTATGAAACGGCTCCTTTGCCAGTGGTTCCCCTTATGTGGGACTCCAACCTAACGCCACCTCCCTCCTCCTCCTCCACCTCCCTCTTCCTCCCCCTCCTCCGCCTCTCTGCACCTCTCCTCCCTCTATATCCAACAGTTCCAAGACAGTACAGAAAAGCACTCAGAAGTTGCCGTTTTGAGCAGCAATATAGAACCTGTTTTCTTTGTACTTTCACAATTAACAGGACAAACTATGTACAAGAAAGCTGTTGTGGCGCAACACAGTCTGAATAGTTGCTTTCATACTGTATACAGAAAGAATAGCGCCTCTTTCTTTACAGAATGACCAGAAGCATTTGTACAAACCAAGTTATTAGCAACGTTACAGAGATTTAAAAAAAACATAACCAGAGCATCAGCTATTCCTCACCAATACCTCTGTAAAGTCCAGAAGTTCAAATCACTGATGTTTACATGTTTAACTTGTTATTCAGCATAACAAAAAAGATCTTTTCATGACACAACACCTTGTTTACCTATTTCGACTTAGAAAAGCACACACTGTATCCTCCTTCTGACTAATGACTCAAAGCAATAGAGAGCTGAATCATCGCAGAGACACTCTGAAATGCCAAAGTTCTGTGCAAACAACATTATAAGCAACATTTTATCTTTCACATAAAATTCCCTTACAAATAGTGTCTTTATTCTAATGAATGCATCACTGACCCTCATTAAGAATGTTTAAATCAGTAACTAAGCATGATTAAACAGTGTTAGGTGAACCCAGGAGGAAAGAGAGGCAAGAATGCCTATCATGATGTTGTGGGGATTTCAGTTTTATAAAAAGGAGGCAAGGGGGAGGGCCCATGGCGGCTTTTGGAAACATTACTCAATGCCTCCCTTGGGCAAAAGCTGGCCTCAAACAGCTCCTGCTAGCTCTCACTTGCCTAATACTCTGAAAGACTCAATAGTGCTTATTCGGGTCAAAGCAGAACTGGAATGTTTCCCAACATCAAAAAGGTCAATCGTTTATTTGGTACCACTTCTACAGTTGAATATGTTTAAATGAAAGCCAAACAAGTAATTTGGAGTCCAAAAAATTGCCCGGGTAGTTTTATTAGGTAGAGACTTTGCTAATTAAAGAAAACCCTACTAAAGATTGCATCTCTGTCTTAGTGTGTATTTTGTGCACTGCTCTAGTATATTCACATCTCTCTGTTCTTGTACTCCGAAGCCAGTTGAGTCCATCTTGAGAATATGTAGTGGCCCCACTTACTCGTGACAGCTGTGTCAAACCCTATTAGTGGTCAGGAGGAGTAGCTACGTTGTTTCACCTCTAATCTGTAATAAAAATGATTATATATATAATTTTATATATATATATATATATATATATATATATATATATATATATATATATATATATATATATGTGTGTGTATATATATATATATATATATATATATATATATATATATATATATATAGCTTTGTAAAATTGACATTAATTCAATTTCACAATGTTGATTTGGCCCGCTGCCTTGCTTGACTAGCCAGTTAACAGGTGACTTTGTTGTCACGGTAATGTTAGTGCAGGTTTCTTTACAGACTTGTAGCAGTTATGCAGCCTGTGTAGACAGCTATGCTGGCTAAAATAGAAGCGTATCGCTTCTATGACATGGCCGTGAGGTGAACGAATGAAAAAAAAGAAATCGCTTTCTGTTACCATCATAAGGCAGTTGCATTTTTAAAAGTCAGCAAACAGCCTTATGTTCATCCTTGATTTTTACATTTATGGGGTTGAATGCAAAATCTGCTTCTAAAATGCACGGACAGCACTGGTTCAGCACAGCTCAGTAGTTTCTTTTATCTTGCAGGAACAAAGAATACAGAAATAGCCTAGTTTACTGAGTGAAACAGTGCATGCATTAGATCAGAGGGACAGCGCATTTTAAATGAGTCCAAGGCCTGCTGCACTTATGCACGGAGAATTTTCTAATTGGGACAGATCATTAAAGATCAATTATTTAATTTTAAGATTTCTTGGTTTGTCAAACAAACATGTTCATCTCAGATGTCACATGTGGTATGGTAGAACACAAATGGATGTCACTTTATTAATAACTTGCAAAGAAGCTGCTAATAGGTTGATAAATTGATTAGTCAACCGACCAAAAATTACATTACATTAGATGCATATTTACATAATTACAGCTTCTCTAATCAATACTTTTATATCAACAACAGATTCAATTATTATTACACTATGTGCAATGCAAAAGTTGTCGCTCAGTGATTAACCCACCAAGAATAATCACCCAACTCTGCAGTTCCCTCAGCTCCATGAAGAGTTTTAGCATCTGTCAGGTCATTGTTTCCTTTTACGATCAAATTCACTCTCGTCAACATAGCAGCAGCAGTTTTCAGACAGAAAGCTGATGAACTACAAAACTGACCAAGTCAGCAACAATTTGAGCATCTTGCAACTAAAGGCCCAGACATTTCCCACAGGAGATGGTGGAGACCAAAACAGAGCTAAAGGAAGAGTCAATACTGGACCCATTTGTATTAATTCAAATGCTGTTCTGTGTTAGCTGGATATGTAATTAGGCAACTGTTTGCAATCACAATCACACTTCAACTATAATGTTTAACATTTTACTGTTGTGTTTTCAGCTTGTTCCACTGCCGCCAAGTGGGCAAAAAATTAATAATAAAGCAAATCAGTGAACGCAGCTGAGAGACATGGATTATTGACTAACCTAGATCATACTCGCTCCGAAAGGCCCTGTACCAGTTTCCCTATGCAACCAAACATCTAAAACGGAGCCGGATTTAAGAAACAAAATCCTACCTGTGGGGTACCAACATATTTTCAAGCAGTGATACAGGTTCTACAGCTCTTGGAACAAATCAATCTAACTTTTTGTGTTTTCAGAAATCATATTAATGCTGAAAGACTCCGGTGATAGAGCATGCCAGGTGGAGGGAAACAGGAAGTCTCTTTTCCTCTCTGGAAATGATGACCGGCCAATGCTTTGTTTGTAATTTCATTTTAAGCGTGGCAGAGTGGCTGTATATCTTGAAAATAAGTGGAGGCTAACTTACATTTTTTGTACACATGGATGGCAAACTAAATTGTAAATGGACTATGATGAAACATTAGTAAATTATTTTTAGACAGACATTTAAATATTTTTTGAAAAAGTATTTTAAACTTATAAAGATTTATTTTTTAACGAATATTGAAACAGAATTTACAATTCAATTAATCAATGAATGAACTGATATTTGAGATTTATTGAGTAATTCGTGTTCGTCACTACATGTAAGGGATGAATTGGATCCTGCTTGTGCCATGGCTACTAACCAACAAAATTAAAAATTTAAATAAATTCACTTATTAAATACACAGTGCATCTAAATCGAATTTGCAAATCACCAGTACAGCTAGTCCTTTTCTCATATTTTCTAACTTTCATGGTGCCTTAACAAGAGTGGAAACAGCAACCTTAATCTCAATCCAGGTGTTCAACTACAATCTGGAGCCAAGTGAATGCAACCTACCTGCTGCCTGCAGGGATGCAGGTCTTCACCACCACTGCCCTCTCTCTGACCCCTGCAGGGAAATGCATGGATGAAGTGTAGACCATTACATACTTATATTGATGCTTCTATACTGTGTTTGCATGTGGTTTTGTTAGCAAGCTGTTGAGGGACCGTTCTCAAAATCTGCATTACTTTAATTTAATCATAAGCATTACAAAAGAATAGTAAAATAATAATTTGCTGATGCTTTCATCTTTACAGTTACATTTTAGCCTCAAAATGAAAATGTTTAAGTCAAATCACTACTGAATATCTAGAATTTAGTTCAAATAGCCCACATAAAAAAGGTTGGAGATTGTGGGAACCATTAGCTTGTGGTTCCTGTGAATGACTGCTACTGACGTTGTCCATTAAACAGCACCATCTAGCGTTTGTTTCACGCTATGTGAGTATATAGACTATGCGCAAGTGAGACAGTATATTATTCAGTATTATAGTATTCTGAAGCAATAATTCTCATCCTAATGTAGTATCTAATGTGGTGTAAAGGTATCTTGAGATGAAAGTGTGTGAGTATTGTTCTCCAAAGACCAAACAAAATGAATAAAGTAGAGAACAAAGTTCTTTGTCTAAGGGTGTGCATGTCAGGACCATACTGTTGAGTTTATTGTACAAAAGGCTCCTTCAGTATATATTCAAGGCAGACACAAAACATGACTAAATGTATTGTATAATAAATCTGGTTAAAGTTAAATACAACCACAGTGATTCAAGTATCGAGAGCATCGTTACCTTGAGGCGGGCCAGTTACCACACCGTAAACGGTGCTTCCATGATGTTGTATGAAACGTAATATTTGTATTAATTGTTTAACTGTAACAAACACACGAGCTAAGAAGCGTTTGCAGTGTGGTGACACTGACGAGGCTCACCTGGCTCCTTACAGCATCACCTGCGTCACGTGAGCGATGCCAACACATCAGGAGCTTTTAATACCTCTAAAGGTAATACCTCGGAAGTATAACTCTCTCTGTACCGGTCATTTATGTTAACATAAGCTAACTCAAATGAGGTTTTAGCAGACTATAACAAACAAAAACAAACGTTATTCGTTAAGAAATACAAAATACCTCGACGGAGTTAGCAAGAAACCGAAAGCCAGGCTAGCAAGAAAACGTTTAGCTAGTAGCCATTAGCAAAAGTGATGTCAGCTGTTTAATTACTTAAGTCAGGACCACTAAGGCAACGTTACGTGTCTGCTAAAATACTGCAAAAGGAAAAACTTGCACAATTCATAGTCCTCCATTTTCCTCATCCAAACATTTCCATCGTATTTAGTATGGAATGTGACTGCCTTCACGTGATATTGGAATTATGGTAATTATGAGTGGGAAACCCGGGAGATCATTTTAATTCCCATGTTTGAGTCATCACAACCTTTCAACATGGCGGAGAAGAGGACGCATTCTGTTGCTTGAGTGCATCATTGTAATCTGATCTAATGTACACTTAACTTGATAGAGACAAATGCTATCGTTCTATCCATAAAAAACATGACGCTCGTCATTTTTATTGGTCCTGACAACAAGGCACTTGAACATGGCATTCTCGTAATTCCGCCCTCACACGTGGGAAGTAGGCAGCATATTACAATTAAGGTTCCAAACTGTCCAAAAAAGTTTCTTCTTCTTGTAATCAATAAAACATATTGCTAGGTATGTTTTCCGCATGGACAGCACATTGACACTGCTGCAGACACACGATACCTGTTACAAAGTTAGCTGTGCATAGCAGTGACATAACCAAACATAACCAAAAGTAAGAGCAATCTTCATTCCCAATGGCACTAATAAAAAATTATTCATGTTTTCACAGAACACATGGCACCGGCTGATATGTATATAGGCCTTCATATCTCCACGGCCTTGCTTTATTCAGTATCAATAGATCTTTCTGAGCCATACAACAAATAATCGGTATAGGCAGTAAGCATTTAATTCATCTGATATAACAAAAGACGTTAAAATAAATGCACCAATTGTTTGAAAAGCAATGTGGTTATCGGGCTTACAGAATGTGAGGGTCGTGATAAACAAGTAAAAGTAGCAGAAGTTTAGTCAATGCACCCAACAACCGTCTGCATTTCATTATATTAATTTTCTTAAGCCATATTGACCTGGTCGCTGCTGGGGTTTTTAACCAAAACGGCATTAAAAGGAAGGGTGAAAGAATTCAAGTGTGTACACGAACGTTAACAAAGAAGAATCACTTCATGATATGACATTTACAGGAATAAAACAGGTATAATAAAACACCCACCTCACAGCACCAGAAACAATGAAGATCAGTTCTGCCCTATCTGATTGTCAACATTTCTTTTGTGCTTATTTTTTTCTTCACATGAGGGGCGTAGCTACAAGTTAAATAATCATTTCTGACACATGGAAAAATAGTTTTGCGCTACAAGTCTTTCTCGTCTAATTCCTGTCACAGTGTGTGTGAGAAGGCAGCAGAACACAGTCTTGACCGCCCGCCTGTGGAGGAGCCACAGACGGAACTTAGCGTAACCTTCACGTGGCGTAAAACCTGATTCATTCTCAAGAAATGTCCACATTTCTCGTAGCGCCTCTACATTTTGAGCAAAGGAGCGAAACGTTGAGAGAAACGCGACAAACCGCTGCCCAATCTAGAGCTCATTTTTTGCTGTGATCTCAACACAAACTGTATTTTCTCGTTCCTGAGCAGTGCATCTGAATACTTTTGCTTCAACGAATGCAATTATTTTGCATGATGTCTTTGACGGAAGCCAGACGTGTTTTGTTTGTTGTTTTTTTTCCCGCTTTTTTTGGTAGTTGGGCTGGATTTATATCAGAAGAGTGGGTTAAAAATAAATATTTTTTTGGCAGTCCAGGCCCGCCAAACGATATAGAGCCAAATCCTTCAGTCCTGCATAAGCATTTCCCTCCAGTTGAAACTGTGATTGGGTCCATGTGTCAAGGGTAAGATGGGTGGGTCGACCAGCTGCCACACCCCGGTCTCTCCCACTTCTTCACAAGCGCAAAAACCCAAGTAAGGAATCTGCACAAAGAGAAGACAGACGTACGTGTTATTAAGAAAAAGGAAATGAGGAGAGGATAGAAATGAAAGAGGCATTGTAACCAAAGGAGTAACCGGACCTTTCGGACCACTTGGACAAAGTCCTTGGAGTTTTGGGGGCTGAGGCCTTGTATCTGGCGAGTGCAAGCCTCCAAGGAGGAAGCATGGGCTACAATCAGGACCGTGTTTCCTGTGTGAAAGAGGAACAGAGAGTCACATTCTACTGATACATTAACTTTCTATACGGTCTACGAGCACTCAGCAGTTGATAGGATGCAGCTTGAAATGTTCAGATTCTTTGACCGACCTATTGTATGGCGACTGGGACATCATCCAAATTAAACATTTTGATTCAAAAGGCCAGCAAGCTAATAACAAAGGGCTTACTTTGTCACCCTATTCTTTATCTAGGTGTTATGGTATGTTCTGTGTACAGTCAAGTGCATTTTCTTTAGGGCCAGCAAAGCAGGAGTTTAGATTTCATTGGCTCACGCTCAGTGTACAGTTGCCACCAGAGATTAAAATTAATACAACAGGAAATCATCAGTTAAAAGTAAAGTTGGTATAAATTTGAATTAGATTTTTACAACTCAACGTTACCCAGGTTTTTGCTCTCTGCCAGGATCTCTCGGGTTACTTGGAAGCTCCTGCTGATGTAGGTGTCATAGGCCTCAGACACTGCCAACTTACTTATGGAAATATGAGGTCTAGGGACACAGCGATTCATAGAAAAGAGCATAGTTAATTGCAGTGTCACAGATATATGAGCTTATAGCTGCTATAGTTTTGCAGACTACCTGTACGTTGTGTCCACACTCATGTTAGCAGCAGCCAGCTCGGCTGGGGGGATCCAGACTGGTAAACATGTGCCTGAAACCCACTTGGTCCATTCAAACAATCCAGGCTCCACACGGATTTTTGTCTTTCCTTCCAGCTGGAGACCTGATACAGAACCAAACCCAGAGAGGATCTGTCAGATGGGGAGACACCTCAACCTACTCTGTCATTTGTTTAAACAGAAAAACTACAAATACATCTTAAGATTAAATGTGAGATTTGGTGCAATAACATGTTGTAATCATGTTGGTCCCATGTGCCCAAGCAAGAAATGACGAAAAAAATAAGAAAAATATTTCTAAAAAGAAAACATGAATTAGGAGTTTTGCTGTGTTCGATAAAAGTAAGTGATGGGGAAAAAGGAGTTGCCCCCAGCTTTTTCTATCTCTTTTGTTTCCTAATGAAGTCTCTAGATACCACAGCGATCTGAGAATGTGTGATGTAACTAGACAAACCATAAGATTTTGGATCCAAAACTAACACTGATAAACATCCAACGTCATCATGCAGCAGTCACTTTTGGAACGTGTGCACATTGCATGAGACGGCAGTGGAGGAACCTGAGTAGTATCGAGGTCCTACCCTGCAGAATGTGGTGAGCCGTCTGGACACAGCGGAGAGAAGGAGAGCAGTAAACAAAGTCTATTGTTGTGTGGCTTTCCAACAGCGCTTCACCTGAAACGGAGCAAAAATAGTTGTGATTCGATTGTAAGGCATTTTAATTAGAGATGCACCAATTCCGTTTTTTCCGATCCCATCTGATACCGATACCTGGGCTGAGCATATCGGCCGATACCCGATACCGATCCGATACTACTGTTGAATGAATGAACCGTATACCTTGCCATGTGAGTGAAGGCATCAGGCTTGACATAAACATTTAGTCTTGTTAAAAAAAGATAACAAATTAACACAGATATAAATGTACTTAATATTATTTATTAACAAATAATAGTGTACATTTGCAGCAAAAATAAATAAATAACACATGTAAAGTGCACTGCAAACAGTTACTTAAAATGTAATATAAAATATAGCAGCTGCCTGAAACCCAACAAACAATGGCTTAATGAACCGGCGCTTGTTCCATGTTGCTCTGTGTTTGCTCATCACTAGCTGCTGTGCGTGCTCTGCGTGATGACGTAACCAGCGTTGCAAACATAGAATTGAAGTGACTAGATCGCTGTAAATGTATTGCTGTGTCTGATATTAATAAAAATGAAATGACTGGATCGGAAATATCCGATCCAGCTAATTAGTCAATATCGGAGCCGATATCCGATCTGGGTATCGGATCGGTGCATCCCTAATTTTAATTTATTATGTATAAATTAAAATTAGTGTATTATGTATACACTTTTTAACAACATCCAAAGAAACTGTATCTAAAATGTACCGACCTACAAGACGGGCCTGGGTGGAGCCAAACACAGTAATTGGACAATCTTTATCGTAGTCCCGGTGACCTCCGCTTCTGGCTGGCAGGCTTGACGGCATGTTGAGATTAGAGCGAATGTAGCGGCCTGTGCAAACACAAATCACACACACAAATCTTACAGGATGAGCATACACTAAAAAGTAAAAAAAAAAAAAAAAAAGTGCCATTAATCTCTCCGTGTTAACCTTTGGAGTCGAAGCACTGAGTAATCCAGTGTTTCCCAAACACCACGTCCATCCTCTCCCCATGGCGACACACAAACAGTCTCATCTTGGACTGCGAGGACTGACTGGTTGGCCTCGACACCTGAGGTCAAGATTCATTTCATGAAGCATTAAAGAGTTGAGCAGCATTTCATTTCAAGCTCCCGCTGGAAGCATACGCTGTCTTCCATTGGTTTTAACCTCCTCACATCAGCATGCAGCTTGGTGATATTTGACGTTTGGTGATGTTTGACATAATGATTAGTGCCGTACCTGCATAGGAGGACAGAGACCAGCGAGGCCAAGAGGATCCGTGAGACTGTCGAGCAGACTGTCATTCATTTGTCCGTCAAATAATAACCCAGTCACGGTGCTGCCAGCGTTCGATGGAGAGGCACAGGTGAGCATAGAGTGAGACCTGAGGATCAGACCGACACAGAGAGAACTCAACTTTATTCACATAGCACTTTAAATACTACCGTAATAAAGACAGAGATAAAACAAGATGTGCACACAATCAACAAGCTCCTATAGTCATACAACCACAGAGAAACACCGGGATCAGCAAAAGTATTGGGCAGTGAAATGTCAGTGAGCTAAAGTGTGTTTTACTTGAAAACATGAAAGAGTGACACGAGTGAATGAAAGGAAGGAGGAGTGTTCAAGGAGCGTAGTAATGTGGCTGAAGGAGCCCAGTCGAAGGGCTTTTCGTTTAGTTTAATCTTTCCACCCAGCTTGGAAACATCCCCTGATGTTGTGTGCATTTCTGCTTACACTGCAAAAACGCACAATGAAGGCATAAGTGGATTGTCAGTTTAGGATAAAGCCCCACTGATGTCTTAGTGAAGTGGTTTGAGGAGAGCGACTCGGTGGCATGGAGGAGCAAGTGGCGCTGACCTGCTGCCTCTGCTACGGTACTATATGTGCACTCATCGGTCTAATAAATCAGATCTCCTCCTGGGCCCTTGGCTCCTTGAGAGTCATGGAAAGTTTAATGCAAAAACACACGGCGCTGGACAAATCGCACTCCCCCTCCTCACCCGTGGACGACCCAGGTGTCGGACTCATCGGCGCGGTTGACGTAGTTCTCGGGCAGCAGACCTGACAGCCCCGTGCCCAGCGAGGTGCCGTACACCCAGCCCTCGCTGGCAGTGCTCTGCTCCACCGGAGACATGAAGATGAAGTCTCCTTGCATCAGCTCGAGCTCGTCGTCGTTCTGAGGCACATACGGGTACATGACTTGCAGTGTCTGCAGGGGGGCAGACGGTTAACAGCCATTAGGGGGGAAAAAGGAAGAGATGAAGATCTGTATCTATTTGTCTATGATTAGAGCAACATTTCTTTCCCCTTAATGTCAGAAAAAGTGGAAAAAATGCATGTTAAGAGGAAGTTTTCATTTTCAAAAAGGAAGCAAATCACACCTCATGATTGGCGAATCGGATATCCCGGGAGAAGAGCACAGCCAGCCAGTCGCAGCCCGAAGACACGTCCACGGTTTTGGCCAACTTCTCCAAAACTGGAAGGTGACTGGCTTGGAAGTGGTACGCCAGGGTGACGTGTAGTTGCTTCTTATGAGGCTCGACGTGAACATCTGGACAAATGACAAAGAGAGAAATGTGAATGGCAGATGTACATTGTGAATATGGATACTCGTGACAGTGACGTTCTGTCTTTCTATTCTCCACTGACAGAAAAATGCAAATGTATCATGTGGCGTTACTGCTCGGCTCATCCACAAACTATGATTGTAATAAACAACTGTTTAATAAACAAATATTAAAAAAACGAGAGCCTCTTAAACTCCATCAAAGTGACAGGGAAGGTGTCAAACCTGCTTTCGCTGTCGCTTCAGTTGCAAAATCCAAAGCAAAACTCTTCAGCACCTCCGCCATCTGCTCCTCCACGAAAAGGCCGATGAAGGTTGAGGAGGTGTAGAGCTCCAGTGGGAGGGGCATGGGCATGAGACCCTTCCACTTGGCCACGGTGGTCTGGAGAGCTTCAGTCAGAGCCTCCACCTTCCCGTCGGCACACTGAGCACAGACACACCAAACAGGAAGTCACCACATGTACAACCGCTGTAAAGAGCCAGAAGACGAGCGCTGGTACACACAGACACTGACCATGAAGAACTGGCAGAGGGTGATGTGGGGGAAGATGTTGTGTGCCTTATTCTTGCCACAGGAGAGGCGTGACTGCTGCCAGAAGTGTGAGAGCTGCTGGAGCAGCGAGCCGCTGGGCCGCAGATACAACACATACTCTCTGGGCAGAGGGTCGTCCAGGAACGGGTCATCCACGTGGGAGAAGAGCCTGAAGCGACAGAGGGGGAGAGTGATGGCTGAGAAGTGGGAGGGGAGTAGGAGAGAGGAGGGCTGCTGTCCAGCAGAGGGCAGAGCACTGTTTTAATAGCACAGTGACACTCCAAAACAGTGCTTTTTACCGCAGCAGATGTTATATTTACGCATTTAAAAGAGTTTCTCTTTGCATTGTGCGTTCATAACCGTCGGTAAATACGCGTGTGGCTCTCACCAGTCACAAGCCGCCTGGACGTTTTTCCCTCCCGTCGAAACCAGAGCTTTCAAGCTGCAAAGAGAAAGAAGTGGAGATCAATGCACAGTCACAAAAATCAATAGTTTCTCTTCCGGACTGCGTTTGTTAGGAGGAGATCGCTGAGCTTCCACGTGACAATGAACAAAGAGCAAACAATCCCGAGAGAGCAGTGAAAATAATAATCCAGAGCAGGAGTTCATTATTCATACCAGAGGTTCACCGATTTTAAACTTCTTCTTTGTGAATATATATATATATATATATATATATATATATATATATATATATAAAAAAGGAATAAAGGGACACTTGTTCAGCCCACCCTGATTCTGTGGCAGACGATCCAGTGGATGATTAAACAGCGAGCACCATGTTACGGGGGAGAGAGAGCTCAGCACACGCTGTTGGGTAACAATTCACTCCGGCAGCTGCCAAATGTCACAATACTAAGAAATATGACGAATGCTTTGAAATGATTTATCTGTGTCATTTCATAAACTGCAACTTCTCCAGACTTTTCTGAAACAAGGGGGAGCTGATTACACGATTATTCTCGAGTGCTTTCAAATCTAATTAGTGTCTTTTTATAAAACCTCGGGTACCTCTGGTACTGCGGGCCGCCTCTGAAGGGATTCACTGATTCCAGCAGATGTCTTTGGGTTGGAGAGAATTAACAGAATATCTTGTCTGCAAAGATTTGGCACACATTAACAAAGGTACCGGAAATGAGGTTTTTACGAACAGTGAGGTGTCTGTTCACTCATTATAAAGCTTCCCTATGAGAAGTAGATATAACCAAATTACTCCAGGAACACCCGTGTACCACACATTTCCCCCCCTGATATAACTTCTCTAAGCGTGCCGACGTGGACAGCGCCCATTGTGCCACTCCGCCGTTCAATTTCGATAAGCTATTTTTACATTTGTCCCACTGAGAGGGTCCTAGATACAGCAACGTCCCTGAACCCCGGGGCAGTGTGCCCTGACAGAGCACAGCGTGCATCATGGGAACGCCAAGGCTACAGCGATGGAGCAGAAGGCTCACTCAGAGCTACAACACACACTAATACAAGTTGAATTAAAAGACAGACACAACTTGGCTTCCTGCTCGTTCACGTCATCAGGCCTACCACAGTTGGATGACAGATAACAACTTTGTACCAAACGGATGCATTTTCATTCCTCTACTGTAAACCACTGCGGCACGTAGGAGGCTTGAGACGGAGTCGTTTGCTGGCTGGAGCTGTCTCATTCAGAGGTTCCACCTGGTGCTGTGTGTGGATGAGGAAAAGAAGGGGATTTTCTCTCAGAAGGCATGATGGGATTACAAGCAGATGTGACTGAGACATCACTAAATCCAATCCAGGCTAGAACATTGGATTGCTTGCTTCTTATCTCCGTGGTATTTTATAGAGTGAACTCCTGAGACATGAAATAATAGAAACGGGTCTCACGCTCACACTGAGGTTTACCTGAATTTAATCTGCTTTAAAGATGCCGGGATTACGAGAAACTCTTTTCCTGGCAGGAATAATAATAATACAAGGAGACGATGGAGAGTGGTGTTGCTTGCCATTTTTACTCTCAGATGTGGGACAAACTGTTCCGCAGGAGGGTAAAAAAACAACAACAACAATGTCTATGACAAAAGACACAGAGGCAAGACCAAGACTTTGAGGAGGCGACAGCCACTAACAGTAATAAAAGTTTCAAATTTTGTTTTTGTACTTTTTTGTCTCTGCCAAAGCTTCAAAGTTGTCAAATTTTAAAAAGTCCACCACTAATCCTTAACCTGACCTGCCACTGATTATATATTTATATATTTTTTTATATAACACATTTTCCCATAGAAAATACAGCTACACTGCAGAACATATTAAGAGTCATGAATATTACACGAAATATTTTATCATTTTGTGTTCTTTAATATTCCGTATTAAAGCTGAATTTAAATGTTTGAATGCATTTTCAGTCGTTATATTTAGAGCATCCCACTGCCTGGTGAGAAAAGAGAAAAGCGGGCCACCGCTTGCGTGTTAGTCTTCAGAGCCTTTTACCACTCAGGTAAACAACCCGCCGACACTGACTCATGTTGGTTTTCTGAGACTGACCCACTTTTTCCATGCGTCGTCTTCGCCTTTCACGTTTCTGCATTTCTAAGTGACAACAATTCACTGTGAAACGGCTGGAAAGTTGGTTTTAAGCTCATCTACACACATTGGTAGTAAAACCAATTTAAAATTGTATTCCTTCTAAATGTAGTTTGAGCAATCCCCTTACTCCCACTTTAACAACACAACTCATTTTTTTTTTTATTCAATTCTATTGAAATATGATGGTTTTCTTTATATTAATGGATGAACTTTTGGAAGCAGAAAATCCAGTTGATCTACCACAGTGAATGTTTTTTAATGCAGGCTCAGTGGGCTTATTACATCCATCGTCACTCATGCACAAATAACTGAACCGACAGCTGAACATGGGTAGTATATAGCTGATACACGAATGACAAGAAAAAAAAATGTTCATGACACATTAAATACTAAATGAGGAATCTGTGGTATTGTGCATGTTTAAGTGTTGTGCTGCTGACCTTCCTCCACAGTGTCCAACCATGAAGGCAACGCTGCAGCCAAAGACAACAGTCGTCGTTTCATGCATTAATAATTCTCTCAAATAATCAATTTATAGTTTGGTGGTTGACACATTTAAATTGGATGTTTTGTCCCACCAACAGTCCAAAAAGATATTCATTTTATGATAACAGAAGACCAAGAATCAGATCCTTTGTACTCACGAAATGAATTACTTTATGATTTTTTGCTTTCTCTTTCCTCTCTTTTGGAAGCCTGATTTCACAGGTTGTTGAGGCTTTGAATAGAAAGACACGGCGTGTGCAACATTCAGAGGTGGCAGATACGCTTTCAAATAGTTCTACACAAACAACAATAAGAATATTTTACTGATGAGTTTTATTCCATGCTCCTTATCTGGGTATCTACTTCCACGACTCGCCCCAATCCAATGCCCTGCTGGTCTATGCTGCCTGGGTAACATTGTGATGCAAAGTGTTGTCTTTTTCACACAGATTGTTAGGAATAACATTTGTTTGAATTATATAGTTCCAAATGCCAATTCTGTTTAGTTTCCATATCTCAGGGCAAAAGACAGCAGGACGCCAACATGTGTGCTCCCCTCGGGGTTCGCCAGTTTCCCAGGTGCCGTCGATCCCTCAGCTGGTCCGTGTCAGCATCTGCTGTTTGACACTTTAGTACTTTGAAATAAATCTTTATTAGTTTGTTTTTGTTGAACTGAATATTCATGTTTAAAATTTATTTTCCATCTGTTCCACCGGTTGAACTGCAGCTAACTCAAAGCCTCTTCTTCGCTCTGAGCGAGAACCGAGCGAGTTATTTATAAACTTCACAGCTGGGCGAAGATAAAAAAGAAAGAAGAAGAAAAAAGGGTTAGAGGGTGCTAGTGAGAGAAGTCGCTCTGGATTTGGTATGGCTTCATATCAGCAGGACCATTACAAGATAATGGCTTTTGCTCCATGTGCACGTGTACCACTGTTGCAGACGTTATTGGAAACAGCTTTTCATTTTTTTCACCCACATATGGCAAGTGTTTGCAGTTCCTGTTTCCACATTTAACACCACTACAGATAAAATGAACTGGCTGCCAGCATGTTTAAACAGCGGCATTCCTGGTTTTTTTCACATATGTAAACATTATTTGGACTGTTTATTATAGCTGACCTTTTCGCTAAACTTGGACATCGTCCAGGCTGCTAGAGAAAGTAACCCCTTCATATCAAGCAATCTGCACACTTCTCCTAGCATCTCACGAGCCTGTAAACATTGTGTTTGAAGTCACCGTGACAAGAATTAACGACGTAAATGTCATGCCTTTCATGGCCACATATGAGCCGAGAAGGAAAAAAGGAAATCATGAATTGAAGCCAAAAAGTTTCGAGCATCTAGACGTGACGTTCACAGAACCTCGTCACCCGTCTCGACGCACACACACACAGCTACATGCTCCCAAGGGCCCCTCCCAGACTCGCCTCTATGGGGCGAATCAACATTTCCTGTTTACAAGCAGACGGCGAACACTCATCACTAACCACTTATCGCTCCAACAGCGCCACTGCTGCTGCCCAACACCAGACTGCACCCTAAGGAGAGCCCTGTCAGCAGAGGAAATGTGCTTCCCTACGTCCAGCCTGGCCGACTCTGCTCGGGTGAGCCCACACTGAGGCAAACACCGCTGAACCACCCATGTCACCGCCCTTTAGCTTACGGCTGTGCAACATATCAAGGTGTGATGGAGCGCACAAAGACAGCAGGAAAAGGTGTGCAAGGTTGTAATATTAAAAACCTATTTTAATTGTAATAGAGGGAGAGCCGGATCGGTTGGGACAAGAAATAAATACCCTTCCATTACACATGGACCACTTGTCCAGTAATAACAGTAATTAATCCCTGAATGGTTTCCCTGTTTTAGAGCCCAACCCAAACATGAAAGGAACATTTTTGTTAAATGTACAAGAAGTGCATTTCGCCAAACTTACGCCACCCAGGGACGATTGGAACAGAGGGTCAGGTCGGTTGGGCAAAAACAAACATTTAACTTGAAAAAAATAAATAAAGTCTAAATTTGCGCACTGTATTTTTTTATTGTCACGTTCACATATTTCTTTGCGAAAGGAAATATTTGTAGAATTATTATTTTTCATAAATTACTGATGGAATTTGGCATCTTTACTTGAGTAAAGGTTTTCTTCACTCTGGGTCTTATTCTATTAGGAAAAGCCTTTGTCTTGTTTTTGTCTGCTTTTTGTTTGATATGCAATGAGGTCGGAACTAGAAACAACACTGTCCCGAACGGCTCTGATAACTGTCCCAACCGTCCCAGGGAGAGCAGATTTAGGACACGTCTAAGCTCAACGTATTCTCATGAATTTTCGTATGGAAACGTACGAAAAGTTATGTACAATTTTTTCGTGTATTATCCTACGAATATCAAAATGACGCCAGTGCGCATGCGCGATTCCCTGCAGTGAAAAATGGCATCCATTCCTTTCATTCATAATGGAACATGCAGCATAATGCAGCATTTTAAAGCTGTTTCGGCATTAAAGTACGTTTTGATGACATTCCTAGCGAAAAACATGCATTTTGTTCTCATATTAATCCTTCAGTGAATGTATATGATCTTTCGTTTGTTGGTTAGGGTAAAAGTTAAGGTTAGGGTTAGAGGAGCCTGGGATCGAACCAGCAATCTTACGGTCGCTGGCTAACCCCCTCTACCTCCTGAGCTAAACCCCCGAAGGTTATTGTCAGGTTTAGGTCTGATGGTCTCTAACTACCAGCATAAAGCGCATCATTTACATGACGACGGCTCTGTGTAATACGTAGGAAATCATACGAAAATATCATGCTTTACTTTTCGTACTTTTTAGTACGAAAGCTGAGTGAGAGCAGCCTGCTATGCTAGCTATCAACAAACAGTCAGACAGCTAGCATTAGCATCAATTGATAGGCCAGAATGTAGGATTTGTGGCATAACTAAAAATAGTATAGTATAAAAAACAACAAGAAAAGAGCCAAAAATGCACACTGTCAACTTCATGTCTGTGTAATAACTAGCTAGAGCTGGGAGTCGATTAGCTTAGCTTAGCATAGCATAAAGATGAGGAAAACAACAACAACAACAAAAAACTTAGAAAGCTCAAACTGAAACGTAAAAGCTAAACGGCACCAGCTAAAACCACCAGCGCGGTGACTTATTGGAGACTTTCGTTGTGTGCCCAGTTAGCCGTCTTCCCATCTATTAGCTACACTAAGCTAACCGGCTGCTAGCAGTCATTTCATATCTGCAGGACATGAGAGTGGTATCAGCTTACTCCCAGCAAGAAAGGGAATAAGTGTATTTGCCACAATGTCAAACTACTCCATTAACAGGGGGCATGACTGGTGGTAATTACTTGAGTGTTTTGGCACCACAACATCTTGTTTGGGTTCTTTAGCAAGCTCTTGGTGTCGTACACTCACAAAGCGGCCAGTGCCAATACTGTATGTCTGTATAATGTATTGTATATTGTGTAAAGCAAAGCTAGCTTTGTACAGTCAGTGTCACCTCCTCCCGCTTCATTATTTCTGCAGAGCTGTGAAGTCCACGGGGGCAGACAGAGCAAGTCAGAGATTGGCACCATTACATCAACTGTGTGGGCTTTTGTGTGACTAAAGGATTAAAATTAACATTATTCTTCGCTAAGTGTCCATCAAGCTTATAGGATTGAACAAGTGATTATCGATGTTTCAGTCAAACTCAAAAAAACAAGGTGTGCTGTTTCATTGTGTTATTTTTAGCATGGCATGAGTTACGTGAGTGAACCAAGTCAAAGTGCACAAAGCAAATGTTTCACTGAGAATATGAGGCAGAGCGCCAAAACAGGGACGCATCACACAGCACGCCTCAAAGTCCCAGGATGTGTCATATGAAGCCGGCGTTTGAGAGTTACAGCCGTGTTTTGAAGCCGTGGATGTCTAAAAACAACACTTTCAACACCCAAATCAACTGGATTTCTGTCTGATATATAAAAGGCTATAAAGGTTTTGCAATCTTCAGGCCTCAGCCGGCATAACTAATGTTATTTTCTTATCTGCGAGTGACTGCTTAAGTCGCCCTCAAATCACCGTCCTTGCAGAGCGCTCAGTAAAGGTCACAAGCCACTTCCGGAAATGGGCGACTTCCTCTTGGCTGTCTGGAGCACAAGCTTCCAGTTTGTTCTTGCGAAGCTGCACGCGCAGGCAGGCAAGTGTCACATGTATGCATAAATGCTGTGGAGAAATTAGTATATATGGAGCCCAAACTAAAACGTTTTTTTTTTTTAGATTAAAGTGGAGTGAGACATGTAATTGTTCTGGTTAAGGCGGGAGTAATGAAACTGATGTCGGTCGGAGAACAGCCTGCATGCACACATGCTTCCTCTTTAGCGTTCAGAGAAAAAAAGAGAATTTACCGTACATGGCCATATCTCGCTACATGTGTTACAGCTCAGTGACCACAGTAACTTTGAAGTCTTCTTTGGAGAAGCAGTGAAACAGACAATGAACACGTGAGGGGATGTGAATTTAAATAATAAATTGATTGATTGATGTGTGAAATAAGCACCGTATATATGAAAGCTGCCTCAACAGCTGAAATCTATTCAACATTTTTTTAAACAATCAATTCGGAGGGAATATCATGGCAGTAAATTAATTTGACATGGCATCTAAGTTTTATTAAAATGTTCCTAGTGAGCTTTGAGGACGGAACAAAAAAAAACACCCTTAACATTTGTCATGCTTGGTTGAATATCATCAGGCTAAGTCAGTCCCACGGGATCAGTTCATTAGCAAAATATTCAAATCTGCCCTTTTCTCAGATGTGAGGATTTGTTTATTTCCTTTATTTGATGCCACTAAATTGAATATCTCTGGATTTTGGACTGTTGGTTGGACAAAAGTCTCACCTTAGGCTTTTGGAAATGTGTGACGGTCATTTTCAAAAATATTCTAACGATTCTTATAACTACACAAACACTCAGTTAATGGAAAAAATAAGCAACAAATTAATCTATTTATTTCTCTATATGCCCCCCTGAAAAATGCTGTCAAAAAGGGGCCATATTGTTGTAGCAAGCACAGGCTCTCTGACCAAAGTGTGGCCGTTGAATTTTCCATACTGCAGTTATGAAAGTTATCACATGACTGGTTCAATGCCTCCGTCTACATCTTTTTAGTAGCAGTAAAAAAAGAAAGAGGTCTCAGCCACCACTGAAGTCGATTTTCTGTAACATTTTGGTCATCAACTTCCTGTTTCCCTTGCTCACAATTGCCACATTATTCCTCTGTGCAACAAAACAACAAAGCCGAAGTAGACGATTGTACACAAATCTGTGTCCTGCAACATATTTTTTTAAATGGGTTTCTTTCTCGGGCTGTTTTGTATACAAAGCTGCCTTGAAGTCGGATCATGGCTGACGTGAAGGACACTTTTACTTCAGTGTTATAAGGTTGCTTGTTTCTCTCAACCACTCAGCTGTCTAACAATACAAAAGGTGTAATTCAGGCTTGTGTGTCCATCCAGCCAGCATAGGGACTCATCAGGTGTGAGAGCCCCCCCCCCCCCCCCCCCCACAAACCACAAGAAATAATTAATATTTAACGTTACTAGGAAGTCCCCTGACAAACGTCAGACAACACACAGTTTACACACCGAAGGGGAAATAGATGAGCAATCATTAAATAGGAGCAGGTTCCCAGGGATTAAATAGGGACTACATCCCTGGAGTTCTCAGGGGAATGTGTTTATCTCATAACAACTAATGATTGCTCACTGGACCTGAACAGAGTTATTTGAAGAGTGAAGAAGGTTCAGCCAATGAAGGGACCGAGGTCGAGGCCTCAGTGTTTTTTCTGGGCATTTGGAAAGTTTTAGCAACCTTAGGGCGAGTTTCCATTCCACAATTAAAAAAATACACATGATGGGTATTTATTTCAGGCAAATTCCTGCTAAGAAACGGAATACAAAGAACAGAAATAATCAAACTAAGAATTCAGTATTTGTATTGTATTTATAGTATGTTACAGAAATAATCAATAAAAGTCTCTAATTTTCCCAAAACACTTTTAGATGTTTCTTTGGGGGGGAAACAGTGTAATTGGGTTCTAATTATAGAGAAAAACGTTTTTATGCAGTATTTAAGCAATTGTCCTTTACGAGGCAATTGTCCTTGAAAGAACTCCTCAATTAAAATAAAAAGGCTGGACCTCAGGGTTTCTGAGTTCTTGTTAAAACAGGTAATGGAGGGGGGAGGAAAGTGAAAACTTCCAAAGCAACTCATAGTCGGACCAAAAGTGATCCAACTCTGCTTTTGTCCCATCGGCCACCAAAAAGCAAAACACACACAGTGAGTCTGCCGTGTCCTCAGCCGTTTCCCAGCCTGCTTCAGTTCTGACTGTCACATCATAGGAGAGAGCCCCCTGTCCATCCAGCTCCCATCGCTTTACAATGGACAGTTCCTGAATGACTCAGCAGAAAATGACCAAACATTAGAACTGAGGGGCTGTTTCTGTGTGTACACGATTCATGCTCCATACCGGCTTGAAAAAACTCCTCAAACACAATGAAGCCTTTGTTTCCTGAAGCTTTGACTGATAACTGATGTTCCTATTATTCCTTCTTCCTATCCCACCAGTCTTGGGAATGGCCCGATAGTGAAACGTGCAAATTGGGACGTTTATTTTGAAGTTTTACTGCGATGGACCAAAGTCTGGACCAAAGAGGAGAACATGAGAATAAGGAGCCAGAAAAGTTCAGTCCAGAGTGCTGCTACCAAACATGTCTGCATGCATAAAAATCTGTCTAAAGTACTAAAGCTGGCATTGAATATCTGGCCAAAGTCATGGCCTGTTTACGCATCGATCAGTTATGAAGCAACATTAAGATTTATTTTGAGTTTCTTTCCATTCCATGAGTGCAATAATCACTTTCCTGCTTCATTGTCATAGCTTCGATCTAAGCATGAGTCTGTCATCAGTAATAGATGCGAGTGTGGAATATAACCAGTCAGAGAGCTGTGGTCTGGCGTGATGAAAGCCGTGATGACATTAGCCCCTTCTGCAGAAGATAAAAAAGGCTTAAATTTGGAGACACTGCATCTGTCTAGTTCAAAGAAGAAAAGGCCTGTCTGACTGTTTTAGCAGAACTCAAATGCCGGTTAGTCTCTTGTCATGACTCTTTGAGATTAAAAAGACTCAAAGTGAACTGCTTCAGGTTTTTATCTTTTTTACATGGGGCATAATTTTGCAGCACACTGCACATACAGAAAGGCTTTTGTGCGAGATGACGCTGTTCAAATCCCCGGGCTTGATATATAAAGTGGGAGTCGCTGACAACACGAACAATGAGAAAGGACAGTATGATCACAGATTATGTGATTAGATGGAGTTGATATAGTGAGAGGAGGCAGAACTTTAATTAAAATGTGATACTTTCCAGTGTCTGTGGCCACCTGTGCCATATCAATGTATTTATGTGTAACAATAGGCTAAGATGGGTTTTATCAGGCATCATTTACAACATTAATGTTACATTCTTCATGTCCATTTAAGTTACTCTCATTGACTTTGACTTTTTTATTATCATCAATTCTGACATTAAAAGAGAACGCTTCTGTTGATGTTTGGTCTCAAATATTGAACATTCATGCCAAATAGTCCTTAAAACTCCTTGATGAAGTTCTTATAAACAATCTACCGCTGTGTAGTGCAAATAATTTAAGATATGTTCAATAATTATGAAGGGTCACACCGAGGTTATTTTTGAGCTTGCATTCATTGGTAGCGAGCAGACTACACGGACGTTTTTTTTAATAGAATTACATAATCCATACACTACATTTGCAAAACAGCTCTGCTTGTTTCCTGGCAACTCTTCTCTCAAGGATGAATGAGAAGAAGATGTGTTGAGGAGAACGCAGGAATACCCACAGGATCAGGTTTTCATTGAAGACCCTGGAGAGTTGCCGTGGGGGAATCAGTGATTTAGACATTTTAATCTCTGCTAGATGACTTTTACAGTGGGAAATACGTCCATATGTTACAGAACATATGGACACGAACACAGACGCACAAATACTCTACACCTGCGATGCAGCCATTTTACTGATTCTAATTAGTAAAATGGCAGTAGTACTAATTATGAAGTAGTATTAGAGCTGTATTTGAGTGTTCCAAAGGTATTTTTTTACTTTTACTTATAGCTGACATTTATTTCCAGTTACAGGTAACTTTGCAGATAAAAGGTATAACAAGCACATGAAAAATGATTCATTGTGATACAGCACATTTAACTGCATTCGTCTATAAAATAGTTCCAACTTCACGAACAACATCACAATGCAGCTTGAGTGTGAATACAGAATAAAACCCTGACAAGGGCAACTTCCGCATGAGCACACATGGGCACTTTTAGTTTTGTCAGTAATATCAGTGTTTTGCAGTGCTGTATTGTCACAATGATCTAAATACTACTAAAAATCAACTCCAGGTCAACCTGAGTGTATGTGTTTTTAGCCACTAAAACAAAGTGACATTAAATCATATTGCACCACCCTGATGCGGACCATGCAATATGGCAGTGGATTACAGAGGAGGAAAAAAACCCTGCAGTGTTCAAGGGGTCATTTGACGTGACCCCACAGGCAATGACATGTGTTAACGCACAGTGGAGCAGACATGTCTCCTTTCAGCTGCAGAGATGCTTCCGATCAGCTGATTGTGACACTGAAACAGCAGAGAGACAGATAAGGAGGCATGAAACTTTGGCTCCAGAGTGAATATGCTGCTGGGAAGCCTGATTTAACCTCGTTATAGTGTGTGTGTGTGTGTGTGTGTGTGTGTGTGTGTGTGTCTTGGGACAGTACAGCTGTGTACTCACGCCCTGGTCTTGGGGAAGCCCATGGACAGCAGCACGTCCAGAGTGGACCCATGTTTGATGGTGCTTGGCCGGTTCTGGCGTTGCCTCCGCGGCGTCACTTTTGCATAGAGGTCCTCTTTAGCTGCCATAACTCACACCTCCATCGGCATGTCAGGTCCTCGGCTCCTCTGGTGTATTTTCATTTATTTTAAAATAAAAAAATAAGAAGAAAAAAAGAGGGATGGAAGCGGTGGCCTATTTAAACCACGGAGACTTGTAAGGCGGAAGCACGTAGAAAACACCAAAGCTCCCGAGGAAAACGAGCCTTTTCTCTGGGTTTAACAAATGCTGTGAGCCGGACGAAGCTGCCTGCTGACGGCTGGCGGATAAAGTCAAACCCATCAGCAGGGGGTCAGCCATGGGAAGTCTGCTGCTCTCTCAGCCGTGCCCCCGATCCACAGTCCCGGCCGAGGCGGACATGTCTCCTGGTTGCTGCTCGCCCCTCGCAAACGGTCCACTGGATGAAAAAAACAGATGCTGTATGAGCTCCCTTTTCCACACGATGTCTTATTTATGAATGGATTCTGAGTGAGCGGATGTTCAGCCTGTAAAAGGTCGCGGCTCAAAATGCACGGCCCCCTTCAGTTAAAGGGCCAGTGCGCAGCTTTGCGAGAGGACAGGAAGTCAGCGCGGTTTTCGGGCGGAATACGTGTTAAACCGAGAAACACGCGCCGTCCTCGATTAGACGGGCTGTCGTTCCTCTCGGCCGCTGAAGGCAGTCGCACTGGTCGAGGCAGTGTGATGAAAAGCGTCGAGGTGGGGCTGAATGTTGGAAAAAGTTGGTCACACTTCCTGTCTGCGAAAGTGGGTGTCGACGCTACGCGCATGCGCAGTACACAGCAAGGAGAGCAACACGCCATCCTCAGTTGCCATAGCAATTTTCAGGTGGCAAACGTGGACATCTCCCTATATATGTTTGTGGCGAGCTCATAGACTTGGCCTTATTGCCCATAACTGGTAGCGTTACTGTGTATCGTATAAGGAAAGTGTCTAATCTTTGCATTTAGTTTCATGTGAACAAGGTACAAATTCATGATACTGTAATGAAAAAGCAGACACTTAAAAAGACTACATTTAAATAATTGCATTTTATTTTGAAACGTATGTGTTGATATATAATCTTGACATTTCCTTCAAATGATAACGTTGTGGATCATAAAAGGGTACTGTCCAATTGTATAATTGAAATTAGTGAGTTATCATACTATCGTGTGAATTAATTAGTTAATATTAACTTGTGTCATGTTCTCAGTTATAACCGTGGTCTATATAATTATGGGCATAAAGGGATGTAGAGCCAATCCCTGTGTTTAGGCTGTGGGAGGAAGCCGGAGTACCAGGAAAGAGAACGGCGTTCATGCACAGCTGAATATGACCTTGTTGACATGACAGTAGACAGTAGAACTTAACATTTATTAACTAATAAATAAGGCAAAGTTACAACCATCAGCAGTCATCAACTCTGTTTTCCACAAAGTTAAGGTCGAGCAATGTAGAAAAGTTTGTTTCCAAATGTAAATATTATACCTGAAAGATTATATAAACTCATGATTAATGTCTGACCTTATCAAACACAACCTGAGAATTAGTGGATGTCAAGGCTAACAAATGAAGCACATTAAAGTCCCTTCCGTGTATGGAGGTAAACAGAACTAATCATGTCACTAGGATAAACACACTCGTTAAAAATGGTTTAACATCGTCATTAACTCCTACCCCCATTTCAACTACATACAACGTGCAGTATCCCAGATGACGTGTTTTTGCTTCAACAGGACGTTCACTTAGCCAATGTAGTGCAGAGATTTACAAACGTATGTCCCAGAAACACAACCAGACAAATGTTATGCTACTTAAACTAGAATTGTCTTGCTAAAGAGGAACATGTGCCTAAAAAATCATATGAGCAGTAGTCATTTATATTTCATGTCAGGAAGCTCATAGATAACCTTTTTTTTATAGTTCTAAATTACAAATGTAAAAACAGTTGTTATTTAAAAAAAACCCCGTAAAACTTTAATAGAAACAACATTGTATATTACAACAGATTTGTGGTTTGTTGACATAAACAACTCTGAGAGACACTGAATGTATGATCCATCTATGATATACAAGCTCCATCAATATTTCAACTTACATACACACACTAATTGTAAAAAAAAAAAAAAAAAAGTTTATAAACTTTATTGTAGTCATGTTTCCATTTTCCTTAGAAATAATTGTACATACCAGGCTCTCCCTTATTGCCAGTAGTGCAAGTATCTGTACTCAATTTGATTTGATTCGTTTTCCACGCAGATGCATCATTTGAACAAATTAAAATGTAGTAGTATTAGGAGGCACAGCAAATCAACAGCACACAGAAACACACTCTAAACGTGGATGGGAGACATCATGAGGCTAAAAGGTGTCACTAGCAGGCTCATCTCATGCTATTAAAATAACCCATCAACACATGGAAGAAGTCTCAGAACCTGTCCGTCATAAATCTATCCTAAACCTTGATGCATTGGAGACACCAAGGTACACACTTCAGGGTCAACAATCACGCGGGTCTTTAAAAACTGCAACTTGGGAGCAAATTAAGAGAAAGACTTCAATGACAACTTTAGCAAAATCCAGAGCCACTTAAAAACCAAGGTGATCTCTTGCCGTTAATGAAGACTATACCACGAAAGATGACTTCTGCTTGAATTCCCCCTGAAAGCGAACATATCAAACATCAGAACTAAAACATTTCTCCAACAGCTCTAACTAAAAACTTAACTGTCCTAAACTAAAAACAGGTATGCTTGAATGAGATAAGAATCCTCTTGGAAATGACAAAAACACTCATACTTACATCTTCATCCTCACCGCCACCACCATACAATGACGCAGGCTGGTAGACCACGCTGGGCTTTGGTTTGCTGATGGGACAATTAAAAGAACACGTTGAGGTAACCAGAGAGAGATTCTAACCTGAACTTGCATTTCACTGAGGAAGTGTTGAGTCAGCAAACCAGTCGATTGATTATCTGCTAAAATCTACTAAAACGTATAAAAATGAAAGTCCTCTCACCTCTCAGTCTTCTCTGCAAAATAAGAAAAAGGAAACAACATTAGTAGGATAAACTACTCGGACCATATAACAAAAATTAAATATTAATATTAAACGTATTTTTGTTGAAACTGACGTAGCCAGTCAGAATAATATTGTACTTATTTAGTGGATCTTGAGATTCATAACTTATTTTACGTATGCTTTTTCTTAACTGAAGGTGATGTAATTATTATGTTTGTGATTTGACTCATTTGTTGGTTGCTGCAGCTTGTAGCCATGTCCACAGTGTTCGGTGATGTCAAATCAAAATAATGATGATCAGTGATTTTAATGTAATGTAGAAAACTCACTGGGCAGATATCCTTTCCTGTAGGCATACCAAATGCCAAGTCCCAGCAGCCCCACCAGCAGCAGAGCCACTATCACCCCAGCAACAATCCCTCCAGTGTTTAGGTCGCCTTGAAGAAGAGGAAAAGGAAAAATCAAACTCTGTTTCTATTGGTTCCTTTGATGCAGTCGAACCTGTTAACTACCCTTTAAGTGTTGGCAGGCAGTGGCTGAACTGGTTTAAAGATGAATGTCTATTTAAAACTTGAGCTCAGGCTAAAACATGTTTTTGTAATAAAAGAGAGGAGCACTTACGGACATCCATTTTCAAGGCTTTACAGCGCTTAGGAGGTCCAGCATCGTTGAATGCCTCGCAGGAGTACAGACCCATGTCACCCTTGGTTGTAACGGGAAACTCCTGAAGAGACAGAAAGGGTATATTTTTTAATTTTTAAGGCCACGGGAACACAACTGCCACACTACACATGGTGCAAGTAATAGGTTAAAGCTGACCAGGTTGCCATTAATTGTGTTGAGCTTGTAGGTGGCATTTTTGAAGCCAGAAATCTTGCTGGGCTCAGGGGGCAGGAGGACACCATCTTTGTACCACTTGTATTGGGGCGGAGGTGAGCCGTCGCTGTCGTGGCAGGACAGCAGGGCCGTCTTGCCCGTCGTCACCGAGGTGGGGACTCTGCATACAGGTACGGATGGAGGCACTGCGGGACAACACACAATGATACACAAACCCCAATACAGTGCATAAACGTACATTGTATGCTGGCGACGAGAGTCAGGGTGGATTATTATGAATGCAAAGACATTATTATAGACAGTATTTAAAGGATTCTCACCCAGAACAGTCAGCCTTACTCTGACTTCCCCAAACTGGCTGTTGCTGCCGGACACCTCGCAATCGTACACCCCGCTGTCCTTGCGGGTCACTTTGGAGAACCTCAGATTACTACCGTACATCGTCACTCTGCTGGAATATGGAGCTGGGGAAGAATGGCTGCATTTAATACCGGACTGAAAAGCATTGAGAGCACACACACACCTCCACGAACGCTGCCCATTACTCTGAACTTGTTCTCTAACTAATAGAAAATGTTTGAAACTTTCAGTGTGAGTGTGGATCTACAACGCAGATTGTTATATCATGTTATGTAATACAGTATGACCCCCCCTTCAAAGCTTCATGCGTGGCGACACTGCTGTTGGGGTCGTGTTACCAACACTGTTCTCTCGACCCAACATTCCACCTATTTTCATTAAAACACCTAATTTATTGTTTTTGAGATATTATTCGAAACAACAGAGAGACAAACAAACGGGAGAAAATCCTTCGTGGGGGGGAAACAACTGACATTAGTCAATATGCTATAAAAAGAGACAAACATAGTGTGGATCTACTTACTTGTTGGTTTCCCATCAAAAACCACATACGTCTGAGAGTCTTTCAGGTCCTTAAATTTCCACTCAACTCTGGGGTTTGAGCCAAAGTCGGCCGAAAACGAGCATGTCAGGTCAGTCCCTTCAAAAAAAAATCCAAAATATACACATGACTAGACTGCGAAGGTTTTTCACTTACATTGTGTAATATGAAATAACAAAGCAATCATTTAAAAAATTCTTATTCCCATTTTAAGTTTGTGCATTTTCAGATTTACTGCTGATCTTGAAGATTTTAAAAATAACCATCATGAGTTAATATCACATGCATTCCTTACTGCGTGGTAAGCTATTTAAAGATAACCTATATAACCTTAAAGCGATGGTTCAGAGTCAAATGCACCCAAGGTCATTTCCACCATGACGTCCAGCCAAATACCCCCGTCAGAAGCATTTTTAGCGATGGTCAACATTGGTCAAGATAGGGATATCCGCCGAATGGCTTAGTACTGGCGCTAATGGTACAGTGTGTAGATCTCGTAAATTACCTCACTAATAATGCATGGAATGTTACCAAACTTCTGCAGTAGTACACATAGGGTCTGTACTCACAAAACAAGGCATTTGAAAGTTTGTAAGTACATCAGGAGTTTATTTAAAAGAACACTTGCCCGATAGCTTCTATCCTCTGCTGCTAACACTACCGCGGCGTCGACGCCACTTCCGTGTGTACCTAGCTGTTTCTGTGACGCGAGTTTCAGTTTTGCTGAATTTTTATAAATGCTTGTATTATCAGGTCAACACATTTTTATAAATGCTTGTATTATCAGGTCAACAAGTGTTGAAAAGTGTTGACCTGATAATACAAGCATTTATACAAATTCAGCTAAACTTTTTCCATACTGTCGCGTGAAACTGCATGACGGCATCTGCTGGGTAAACACAGAAGTGGCATCTACGGTGCGGTAGCGTTAGCAGCCGAAGATAGAAGCTATCAAGCAAGTGTTCTTTTAAATAAACTCCTGGTGTACTTACAAACTTTCAAATGCCTCGTTTTGTGAGTACAGACCCTATGTGTACTACTGCAGAAGTTTGGTAACATTTCATGCATTATAAGTGGGGTAATTTACGAGATATACAAGATGTACCATCGCACCAGTACTGCCATTCGGCTTAGTACTGGTTATCTTGACCAATGTTGACCATCGCTAAAAATGCTTCTGGGGGGTATTTGGCTGGATGTCATGGTGGAAATTACCTAGGGTGCATTTTACTCCGAACCATCGCTTTAAAATATCAAAATACAACTGCAACGCAGATTTGAAACCAAACATGGCACATCGTGGAAAAAGACCACAGGGAATCTGTCAGTTTTCGTCAACGCCACCATACGACGTAAACAGATATCAGTTAACCAGCAATCACAACACTCACTGTCATTTAAACTTTAAATTATACACAAAAACATGCATTCTGTAGGAGCACTATTTAACTACAGGTGTCAAAGGTTACTAAAATCATATGAATGTTGCCTTGCGAGTTACAAAGTAGCCAGGAAGCCCAGACATGCGGCTACACTAACTGACGTGCTCCTCCTCAAAGATTTAACTATATGTTGAGGCTATGGCCTTAAACATACAGCCTGTTAGGTAAAAAGGCTCAGTTACATTAGCAACACGCTTTTATCCAAGCCATATCCGCTGCAAAATATCACTCTATCACAAAGAATAAAAGACCATGAGCAGCATAAATGCACAGCAGTAGTCTCCCGTTGAATTAGAGGATAAGGCTCATCATTCTTCTTTAGAAGCGGGGTAAAGAGTGCAAACACAATTACTTTGGGGCGAATAATTAAGGTATACAATATATACATTTTAATTTTCGATACTCACCTTCATTTTCTTTCACCCGCACATCTTTGTTCTTGCTGGTGACCTCAAAGCCACTTACACCTGCACAGAGATGAAAATCAAACCGTAATTACCAGTTTGGAGTTACATAAAATGCTGTCAAAACAACACATCCCTGTACTTTGTATTGGTGAACAGATATAATGCTATGATATACATACACGAGTATATTAGATGTTATACTTTCATCACCTCGATTCTAAATTCTCACTTCCTGCAAGTACAGCTATTTAGTCTTGGTGAATATGGTTATTAAGTAAAAGACTGCAGTCATCTCTGTATCTCCAAACATTGTAAAATCAGCCATGCATCAATAAAAAAAACTAAAGAATAAAATAATTGATGATATGACATCACACTACAGATACATGAGTATTCCACAAGTGGGAAAACTGCGGTAATCCTGAGTTTTCAGGTGGAATTGAAGGCTTGGAACATGAATAGCTGGAAGCCTCTATTATATGAGGTTAAGCCCGAGTGAGAGGGAAGATAAAAGCAGCTGAAGCAACCACGAAGAGTGGTAGGAATGAGGATGAGTCAGTCTAGATTAGATTAGAGATTAGCATCATATTCTAAACTCCTTTTCCCCATGAGAGAGTAACATCTGAGATCCCTGCTTTGAAAAGCGGAGTCCTCTACGCTCATCAACTACATGGCTGACATGTTGAGGTCACAATATGACTGACAGGATAAAGACGCGAGTAATCGGGCATAAAAAAACAGTGGAAGCTATTTCAGACATGAACATGTTCAGCACTACTTATCAGCAACTGATTTGTTAATCAAATGTGTGTTTTTGAAATGCCAAAAAAAGTGTCAATATTCACGAGAAATATTCTATGATGGTAAATATCTGAATGAAATATAAATATATTTCTGGTTTGGAATGTCAAATGGACAAATGACCAAAATTTAAAAACTTAGTTTTATAAACGAAACAATTAAATGAGAAAATAATGGTCAGATGAATGAATATAAAATGTGAGCAGCAGCCCTTTGATAACACAATCTAACTGTACGACACTTCATTAGGCTTTAAAGAACGAGCACTGCAGACAGGAAACGAGCATGCCAATGCTCAGACGTCAACAGTGTGACATTATTTTAAAGATCACGCCTCTTGTCAAACACTTAGAGTGTGCTCACACACCACGAGGGTGTGTGTGTGTGTGTGTGGAACAGAGAACTTCCGGTGAAACTCAACTGAAACTGCTACAGCAGAGACGCAGACGACTAAATGTTTATTGCATCCAGACACAGGCCTCTCTGTCACATCATATACAGTATCAGCCGCACCACAACACACCGACATTACGTGTTGGAAGCAGTTGACTTAAAGGTACAATATGTAAGAAATCTAAAGCAACTGGCCGTAAAATCATCCTAATATGTCATAGAGACTCAGGAATAATGATCATATAACATACTGAACTCAACAACAACAACAACAACAGTACAGCCAAAATATTCGCATTTAAAAAAATCTTTTGCGGACCGCAAATCATGTTTATGTTTTGAAAACATGTTTTGGCACGTGGCGCCACCCACTGGCGTCTACAAATCATTGCAGTCAGTAGAGTCTCAGCTGCCGAGCAACCACGGGTTGCCAGTTTCGACTGAGCTACAATGGCGCTGCGAAACCCAAAAGTTATGATTCACAAAAACGCCAAGATGAAAACCGAGGCAAAGCGAGGGTCTATATGGGTATGCATCTGAACGGTGGAGACAGTTGAAAGCTGAGAGGAATTTGAAATCGGATGCAGAATTGGCTACTCTTCTCCTAGACAGGTAAGTTGAGCTTGGCTAACTAAGTTAGCATCATAGCTTGATGGGGATGGACATTTCGAATACTTTGAACTGTCGAGAAACGTTATTCATTACGATCATAGAAACAAACGCTAGCAGCATAGACGTCGGAACTAGGGGTGCGGCCGACTCAGGGAGCGGCTCCCGGTCGGTAAGAGCGCAGATCCCGGCAGTCACCGAGGATCAACAGCTGAGTGGCGGAGACTCCGCTTTTATGTCGGCGTCATAACGCTTTTGGTGCGTGTTTAAAACAGTGGGTTTACTTCAAAACGCGAGCGTCAGACGCTGTCAGAGCGTTTATGAACAGTGTTTCAGAGCTCCCCCTAAATGTCTCAAAGTAGGCTTTCAGGTAATTTCGCAGCATAACAGCGCCTTCCGGGTAAAAAAGACGTAGCCTACGGCAAAATCTGGAATGAAAAATGGCACTGTTATTTCATCCCCGAATCCCATTCATAAACACAGTATCTAATATCAGTTAACGAGTCGTTTTCCGTTTTTAAAACGAATAACGGGATACGAGTCATTTTTCCGTTTTTCTCTTTTATTTTGAAGCGAAAAACGGGAAACGACCCGTTTTGCGATTGTTGACTTCAAAACGAAAGTTGGATGGCCGCAACGTACACGGACCGTTTATCCACTTAATCATTGTGTGCGTCTCTCCCCCGACCGCCGTCCAGCTTGCTGACGGAGGATACGCCAACAGCTCTGGCAACCTCGAGTCTGGAGGGGGAGGGGTGTAGGGGGAGGCGGATACGACTCGCCGCAGTGTTTTGAATTTGGGTGTAGTAACGTTTTTGGCCATTCTTACATATGGCACCTTTAACTGCTACCTTGTTGTCTGACGAGCCTGTGTTGTACGGAGACGATACACTACAGCAGAAGTTAATCATTCACTATGGGCAGCCGTTAATTACACACATCACCCACATTTTATACAAGGCCTACAGACTTTAAATCTATATGTGTAGCAACATTATACTTATACTCTCATCTCAAATTTACAAGTTACATTTTTATTGAAATTAAATTCATACCAACAGCGAGGAGCTGTTTCTCACAGGTGGAGAGATAAGGTCGTACAGTCAGAGTTTTGGTTTGGAGATAAGCCTCCTGTGTAAAATGAAACCAGAGCACTCCACGACTGCTTTGTTTGCATACTTTGCGGGTTTCGTAGTTGGGGAAAACTCAGTTTCAAGCTCCACAGTACATTTGTTTTTTCTTCGCAACAACTTGAAGCATTGTTTAGGGTCCATTTCATTTACTGAGGAGCTTTACAGCAAAGACAAACAGTAAGCAGTCTGGAAAAACAGCTGGAAGACACAGTTCACCAAAACACCAGGCCCTTCTCGTCTAACCACTCTGCCTTGTGGCCAGTGATGTCAGTCACTTATGCAAAAGTTTGTTGAAACTGTTATTACAGAGCAAGTGAACAAATTATACCGTCGATTTCATCATGTTCATTAAAATCCTTGGACCGCTCCGAGTCAAGATTGGGAATGTAATGCTGCATTTTGGCTGTTAATGAAACAGTGCATAGTACTTTTGGAGATTACTCACTGGAACAACCAACAAATAAAAAAATCCTTATTCCCTGACAGTTGGATTTGTAAACATACATGTCTCACAAATTCAGAGATAGTATGTGTTTAATTTAGAGGCAAATGGAACTGCTGCAAGTGAGTGGAAAGCTCAAAACCCTGGGTTGCATTCACACACACACCGATAGTGTTGCATTCTTAATAGGATGCAGTGGAAATCAACTCTTGATGCCTTCTGTGTGCTCGTTGTTGATCCAAGTGTAGACCCAGTGAACATTGGGGCTTCTTAATAATCCCATCTACCGGTATGAGTACAGGCCATTAACTAGAGGAACAGGAATGTGGAACAACATGTTGCATTCTTCCTACATTTATGACCACATCGCAAATGCCCATTGTTGCAAAATAGGGGGAACACATCATAGTATCGCTTGTGTCCAGCTGTTAACTTTCTGCTATATTGCTGCCATTGATTTTGAAAGAGATTACAATAAAATTAAAAAAAATAAGCTGCATATTGTAGACTACAAGGGACAATCCTATTCATGGTCACTAGTGTTAACCTCACCTCATCAGCTCACAAGGCCAACATGTTGGTTCCCAGGCCCGTTGGGTCATTCGGGAGTATAAGCAACAAGACAACATTTAGGGACATAATAGCAACATTTCAGTATTGAGCTAAACGACGCAACTTGAAATACTGTGAAGCGTTGCCTTCCTTCACACTAAAACAAAGAGAGGTCCAAATCACTCACCTGTCGCTGCCCAAAAGAACAAAGCCACCGAAACCAACCCGCTGACAAACATGTCGGCCAGTCCGCTCCTTCCTGCTACAAGCCGGCGTCCTTCTTCACTCTCCTCCCGGAGAAGCGAGCACAAAGTACCGGAATGTCTTCCTGGCGTCGAGTGAAGAACCGAGGGAATGTTTCCCGACTATTAATCCACTGTATGGACGTTTCTATCTGCGGTGGCCGTGTGCTCTCTCTCACCTGAGGAGTCCACCCAGTTGACAACAAGCTGTGTAACTTCCGCTAAAAGTCTCCTCTCAGGTAGCTGCGTGACGTCAGAGTGGAAGAACAGGTCTGACTGGAGCAAAGCTACAATGTAGCCACATGTACACGGAGAGAAAGCTGGCTCGTGAGTATGTACACAGACAGGACGGGTTCAGGTCTTTGAACCCCCCCACCGCGGTGACACACATCCAACAAGTGTGTTGAACCTCCTTCACTTCCTGCTTCACCCGCGGTCCTGGTCCAAGAATTTGGAACGATGAGTCATACATGAATTATGTGCTGAGGGATTTGATTTTCTTTCATGTTCACACAACATAATAACATTATTCCTCCTCAGTTGCAGAAGTATGGAAGCCCATTTCCGCCACTGTCAGAAGAAAAGAGAAACTTGATCACAATAATGAGAAGCTTTCTAAAAATGATGACTTAGTATCTCAAAATAATGAGAAGCTTTATAAAAATAATTACTTAGTATCTCAAAATAGTGAGAACATATATTTATATATATTTGAGATACTGAGTCAATATTAAGAGATAATAAGTAATTATTTGAGACAAACTAAGTCATTATTTTGAAATACTAAGTCAATATTTGGGGATAGTAAGTCATTATTTTTGAGATACTAAGTAATTATTATGAGATACTATGTTACTAGACACTAAATCATTATTTTGAGAATTTTGTGGCTGAAATGGACTTCTATACAGAAGTGAAACTGTCAGCAACATAAATCACATAAAGTCGCATTCTTAGTTTTTATATCCATGATCATAAAAAAGCAAATTTACCATAATGATGATGTGAGCTGTCAATTTTATCATGTGTATGAATCTGTGACAACATATTCTGTGACATTAATGGCAATGACATTTTTATTTGGTAAAATTAGGGTAACTAATAACAGAACCGTTGTCAGGTTACATTATTTATATTTATTTGGAGACACGGGGCAGCTGTTTTTAGCTTTAAGTTAAAATGCATTTAAGTTGTACTATGTATATAAATCTATTCAATCTGTTTAATTTACGGTGCCTTTTATCATCACCACAAGTAGTGGAGATACAGCAAATATACAGGATTTACACCATTGATAATGGCTTTAATGTGTTTCTTTTCTATGCATGCAATTCACAATGCATTCATTTAATAAATAACACCATTCATGTCCAAACATTAGCACCTGAGCAAGTGTGAAGGTGAAACGGTGGTGCCTTAATATAAACACAGCCTGGGTTTATATTCACTTGGGTTGGGACTCCTTTGAGAAAAGTCTGTGCATGATTCACTCCTCTGGAGTAAAGCTAGTAGCACATTATTACAGCATGTGGTCAGGAGAAAGTATTGCTGCTCTCCATCGTTTCACTCTGGTGTAGAGTTACTCCATGTCATAGCCTACTTTTTAATTGTACACAACACACAATGTAACTCGATGCCTACCTTCCCAGAAGTGTAAATGCTGTTAACACTTGTGGTTTTGGAATAAGATGTTGCAACATTTGGGCACCCACCACATACTTACTATTTGATTGCATACTTTTGGTTTATGAACCCATGAAATAGTGAACACATGGACAAAACATCTGCTCTGTACAGCCGGATCACAACATATTTTTTGAGGATGGTGATGGCATTGCAGCTTTCATTCTTAAAGGGATAGTTCGGAATTTTGGACATAAGACCTATTTTCCAACTCAGCCGGTGTGTTCGAGACGTCTGGAGACGTTTTCAAGATATTTCATTCAGTTCTTCTAGCTGCCAAGTTCGCTTGTGCTATGGCTAGCGCAAGTCAATGGTTCTAGTTAGCATGGCATTAAAAACACTCATACCGACTCCACAGTGCACCCGAGGCAAATCAATTGTAACAGCAGACTATCGATGTACATGTGTTGATAGAATGTTTGAAATAAAACCAACCTTGCATTTTTAAGGATTTATGTCTCAGCAGCGGCAGCGTGTCATACTTCCTAGTAGGCTATGGCAGCGGCGGACTGATATCACCTAGCACTTATAAGTTACCGGTTCTATGATAGTTTGTTTACCTGCTGTCATTGCTACAGACGCAGAGTAGCCTGCATTGCTAGTTTCTTCAATCTCACAGAAATAGCCACTTTTGGAGAATATACTGAAACTTTTGAAGACTCTGATGATGAGTTTTTTTCCCACCCAAACCCAACCGTACCTGTACGAGCCTGAATATACAGAGGAAGAATTGCACGAGAGGGATGCTCAAAGGGCAGAACGTGAACGAGCGTCTGTGGAGACCGAGATAGCCCCCGCTGGAGCTGAGAACCGGGACCGAACAAACGGAGACTGGTGGTGCCAGGAGGGAATCCCCCGCAACGCGTCCGAGGGTTTACGGTTCTCCGGACGGAGCAGAGGTTCGGGTTCGCGGTGCGTAATTGTAGGTTGGCTGGGCCGTGGGCTGCCCGGTGTTTGCGTGAGGTCCAAGCACTTTTCACCCAGGTCTGAGGGCATGAGGCCCGACAATTCGGCCCGGTTCGATTGCCTGTTTACGGGCAGTATTTCGGGCGGCGCGTCTTAGAGTTTTGAGTCCAATGGAGAGTCCGCATGTGTGGATTCGCATGGCCGTGTGCTGCCCGGTGTTTGTGTGAGGTCCAAGCGCTTTTCAGACAGCCTTGGGGGCATAAGGGCCAACAATTCGGCGGTGTTTAGGTGTGTATTTACCGGAGGGATTCCACACAATGCCTCCGAAGGTTTACGGTTCTCCGGACAGAGCAGAGGTTCGGGTTTGCGGTGCGTAATTGTGGGTTCGCATGGCCGTGTGCTGCCCGGTGTTTGTGTGAGGTCCAAGCGCTTTTCAGACAGCCTTGGGGGCTTAAGGGCCGACAAATCGGCGTTGTTCAGGTGTGTATTTACCGGCTGGATTCCGAGCAGCGCGTCTTAGAGTTTTGAGTCCGACGGAGCAAAGTAAAATTCCACTGCTGCTGAGAAACTAGTCTCTCAAAAAATGGATGATTCATGCGATGCGAGGTTAGTTTTGTTTCAAATATTATTCTATCAACACAGATATGTACATCGACAGTCTAGTGTTTTAATTGATTTGCCTCGGGTGCACTGGAGAGTGGGCAAGACTGTTTTTAATGCCATGCTAACTAGAACCATTGACTTGCGCTAGCCATAGCACAAGCGAACTTGGCAACTAGAAGAACTGAATGAAATGTCTTGAAAACGTCTCCAGACGTCTCAAACACACCGGCTGAGTTGGAAAAGCAGGTCTTATGTGCAAAATTCCAAACTATCTCTTTGGACTGTACCCTTGCCACTATTGTGATGGATATTGTAAGAACACATACATTCCTATAGTTTGTGTCAACTACCTCCTCAGACACTCTGCTTTGCTTATTTTAAAATGTTGGTATTTCCTCATGAATCCGATTCAATTTGACCCAGTGTCACTCTCTGGGACACCAACAGACCTTCAGCATAATGCATATTCAGACACATGCATGCTAGAGAGCATGCATTAGCACATTTCATTGGTTTCATTTAAATAGTGTTGTTCTTCTTTCATGCCATTCAGTTTCAGTTCAGTTTATTGTCATACAGTTCATAGTACAGCAGCGCTTTTCAGTGCAATTAAATGATTGTACGTTAGCGACACACCACCTACTCAACTACAATAGATACGTAAAAATCCTTGACATTATCAGAGTAAACATTGCACCATATAAAGCATATTCAGTGTATAAATAGAACCATGTGGATTCGACTAAACGCAAGTAGCTTTCAGGAACATATCATGACGACAAACCTCGGCTGAACATGGATCGTGTGTCTCAGGCACAAGGCAAAATCAAAAACAGAGTTAGCGTTTTGGATTTCTTCATTACAATAATCGTGTATTCATCCTGTAATACATCATAGAATAGAATAGAGATTTTATTGCTCATGCATATATAAGTAGTCAGTCAAAAACGTTTTCAAAGTTTTGGTTCCTCTGCTTGTCATTAGATGAAACCCTGCCAAAGCCGTCTCAGTTGCCCAGCCCAGTTCTTATCGACTGACACAACACAATCTGCCACTAGCGGGCCTTGTGTGGCACAAGGTCGCCCCTGTCTGCCCTCATCACTTGGCAGCCAAGAAGAAGACACATGGGACAGATTTCAGTCAGGCGAAATAGATCGCCTACTTTAAAGAGTGATGCTACTCAGCAATAACGTCACAAACCGGGGCGCAATGTTGCATCACTTTAACGTTTTTTTCTCTCTTTAAAATCCCTCTAAATCGACCGTCCTCGGAGACAGGTCTTCCTTTCTTGTTATCAAGACTGAATGATTTTAATTACATTTCATAAAACTGACTGAATGTGAATATTAAATATTACAGAATATAGACTTTCACTTTAAGACTAAGTCATATTCATGCTTTTTTACTCATCTGAGAGACAAGTCCGTCCGACAAGTCCGTCCGACGGATCCGGTAGATGTCGACCGCAGTTCAGTAAGTGTTTATAGAGTACTGTCGAGTACAAAGTGTATACAGTAGTAGCCTACGTGTGCTTAGTATTGGGTGCATGATGCAGAGTTAGCAGGCCTGTGACATACCAAATATATACTGTATGTTCACTCAGTTCAACTCGTTGCACTCGGTGCATACACACAACTTGAGGGGAGTCTGACAGCAGCCGCCAGACAATTACGGGGTGCAGTGTTTAACGTATGCAGCAGTTTGGCGCCTTGTTCACAGCCAGTGAATTTCCAGCAGCACGGGAAGTGTCATCAAGGTCAGCAGTAGGCCACTGCAGCGTTGTAATAGGACACTCCACCCGGAGCACGGGAGGAGGAGCTCTGCAACGACAAAAAAAAAGAAAAAAAAGAATGCAGGTTCAGAAGGAGGAGCGTTTTGGCAGCCACTATGTTTTCTTGAAATGATGACCACGAGCAGCTTACTTTTTTCAACCACAGAGGTTTTGGATGCCGTGGCCGAGCCGGGGAGTTTGATGTTGCAGGTGAAGTTGGACTTGCCCTTGGGCAGGTTTTTAAACAGCAGGCGACAGATGTTGCCTGGGAAGATGCGGGCTCGGGCGCGCTTCTTGAACGGGGCGTGCTGCTCCTCGTCCGGGTCGGTGGTGTCAAAGAGTCTTTCGCCATTTGTGTACTTGCAAAATGGCTCTGGTGACTCAGCGGGGACCGCATATTTGCAATCCATCCTGAGGTGGTGCTCATCTATCGAGCAGTAGTTCAACTGAATCACCTTCTGGGCTGACGCAAAGCCTATGTATGGAACAGAGAGATGAGCAGATATTTCCCAAACCCAACTGAAACCACTTAAAAAAGAAAAACATAACACAGCTGAGAAAATGATTCCCAACGAAAGAAAACAATATCGAACAAAACATTATGTAAACCATCAGTGATCTTACCGAAAAGTATAATCGTGGCAAGGAAGAGCATTCTCTCAACTTCCTGCGCAAACAAAAGAGAAGATATCGCATGAAAGATTCAGAGCGAACGAACAGCAGGTAATTACTGTACATCAGAAGAGCAAGCCTATTTATTTTTGCTGTCATGTCGTTCCATTATTGAGGTCCAGATCAAATACAGCTGACTGTGCTGTACTGAGCTGGGTCAGATTTCACAGACATATCACACTTCTGCAGAGGTTACTGAAGAAAAGTCACTGTACCATAATACTGAACAACACAGCCTCGCTGTCTTTACGCTGCAAAGAGATGAACTGCAAACTTCACTGGAGAATCGCCAACATTGACACATTTCTGTTTTCCTCCTGCCAAGTGCATGCGCTGTTTGCCGACTTGTGTTTAATATGTTCAGAAAATGCATGAAGCAGCTCTATTTTGTTTGCTTGATGTTAAGCTATTCTCACCTTCATTCAAGTATTTGCTGCTGGGCTGGACCCAGTATTAAACCTAATATTTCATCCACAATAAGAGAATAGGCATTGCACAGTTCAATATAATTGTTTTCGTACCAGGAAACCAGATACAGCAAATAGTAGCATATGAATCATTCTCACCTTGTCTGATGCAGTTTGAGCTTTCCTCAGTGCTCTGCAGTGTGATGCCAGGGGTAGATACAGTAGAGGTCGGCTTATAGAAGAAACAGAGGAGAGAGGGGAGGGGAGGGGGACAGAAAGGATGGGGGAGTGAGAAAATGCTGCTCCAGTGGACTTTGGGGACATTTCTCAGTATTGTATACGATTTGTATTGATTGCCATCCTCTGTTTTACCACAGGACAGAGGATCATATGTCAATACACAAACCTCTGGCCTAGTAGTAATAAAAGTGGAAGGGTGGAACGACAAAGAAAAAGGAAATGTTGTGATGAGGTTTTGATTAGCAAAAAAGGAAACAAAAGAACCCACAGGATGATATGATAGGTGTTTGAGGATGATATGATAGGTGTTTGAGCTTATCATTTATAAGTGCATTAGTATTACATTAAATGGTAAGAGGACAGTTGTAACTGATACGCTGGGGCCGGTTTAACATCTGTATCTGTTCCACTTCGAACCATGCAGATGTTCGCTGTGAAGCACAGTTTTGTTGATTGTGACCAAAACAGGATGATGAAGAAGAGATCAGAGGTGCATTAGTGTGTATTTTTTTTAAATATCTAAATCAGTTACAGTTTATCTGCATGTCTTTCCAACATGTCTTCAATTCATCATTTTTTATCCTAATAGAAATTTATGTGGAATTGTCCTAATTAGCATATTCATTCTTGAGTTTTTGCCAAATATCTGTTTTGTGGAGTCACAGTGACCTTAACCTTTGACCAAATTCATCTTTAAATCCAAGTGGATGCCAAATTTGAAGAAATTTCCTGCAGGTGTTCCTGAGATATCATGACAATAACAGTTGTCGGCCCGCTAATAATCCGAATACCTGATGTGGACACATGACACTTTCTAGTGTCAAATACTTAGACCAGGACCACAAGACTTCAGTCATGCTAGCACCTCTGCGAAGCTCTGCTTAAGGCACAGTTGTGGTTTATGTTGCTAATGCTAAAGTCAGCAAGCTAACAAGACAACATGCTAACAAGAAGCAGACAGGGTTGTTTGGCATGTTTGCAATGTTCACCATCATAGTTTAGCATGTTAGCATGTCAGAATTTGATCATTACCAAAACACACAAAGTACAACTGAGGCTGTGGTGGTGGCGCTGCGTGGAGAGTCGGAGGATCGCCATGGTTACCATGACTCAGCCGGAGAGGGACGTGCATGTGTGTACCACATTGCATTGAGATCAATACAATAGTTGTTCAGACATTTCACTCATTCAGCCATTGGATGCAACCTCTGGAGACCATGAACGTCCTAAATTGCATGCTAATTCATCCAGTAGTTGTTGAGATGTGTCAGTCAGTCTAGACAAAAACGGTGGCTTAAAAGACTGACGGGCCAACACTGCCTAAGAGCACCACAAGCTTACAATTTTATCTTAATATTAATGGCTATGGAAATTGGTTAAATTATGTAATCTTGGCTTATGCTGCCTAAACACATCACACAACACAACCAGAATTTCATCAAGTCAAATCCACCATGCGAAACCCTCTGCATGCTCTTCACACTGCTCATCCATTTTATGGAGCTCCTTCCTGGAGAGTCTCCCAGGACAAGAGTGTTGCAGAGGTCTCTGAAGGGCATAACCAAGAGCAAACAATGAAAGCAGAGGATATCTGCCACTTTACTCTGCGTTTAATACAACCACGCTACATGATCCTTTTCTTTTCCCCCTTCATACTGAAAGCAGAGCAGGTGGAGTGATCCCTGCCAAATTAAAGATGATGTCGCTGTGATCTCTGCTGCTCCTCTGCTGATGCTGCTGTTGATACACTGCAGATGAAACACACAGACATCACCCACTCAGTGATGTACACAATACTATTAGTACATTACCATTGCACTACCATCATTATCAAACTGCATCAAGTATTGATTGAAGTCTTTTGAATCCATGCACCTTTCCAGTTTTGTGTCCAGGGGCAAAGCTGTCTGCTGGATTTTTTTTTTTTTACAAATAATGAAAATATTGCAATTTACAATTTTGTATGCATAATTCTGCAGTTATGCGTTCCCAAAAGCTTTTATTTTGAAAGAAAGAATCCTAGAGCATTATGCTGCCACAGACTAAGCTTAATTTTAGCTATATATACAAAATGATTGCATATTGCTTAATGTACATTAGACATTGGTATACGTCCCACTGGCCCCATACAGATAGATGCTGCATGGGTGTAGTCTCACCAGAAAAGCACACCCAGGCCTGCTATCATTGCACCATATGGAGACAGTCATCTACTGTATGGTGCAGTTTGCATTCTGTTTGCATGTAAATATGCATATGCATATATGATAATCAGTGATGGAATTCTCGAGCTGCAGGTCTGACTTTCTCATGATGTACCATGTTGAACTCTGCAATCATTCATTACTGCTGCGACAGCAAGTATTAAATTAACTACAGTGCACACATGCAATAGCTTAACAACAGAGAAAAGGTTATGAGAGGTCATTTGCAAGGGTGATTGTATGTCTCCAAGCAGCGATTGCAGTAGAGAAACTGGCCTGCGGCAGAGGGTCCATCATGTTAACTGTCACAAGGCTGAATCCCTCCAAAGGCCTGGCGTGAATGAGTGGTTCGAAGTGGACGGAACAAATTTAGAAGTTTTACTCTCAAACTCCGCTGAAGTCATAAGTCCACCTGCACCTTTCTTTTTAAAGGTCCTATATTATACTGTTTTTCATCAATTCCACACAGCTGTCAGAGGTCCAATAACACTGTTTTCCATATGCATTGCCCCAAACCCATCCATGGTCCTGAATTTCAGCTGTCTGATAGTTGCTCAAATGAGCTCTGCTGAGAACAGGCCGTTTCTGTGCCTGCACCTTTAAATGCTAATGAGCTCCGTCTGTCATCGCCTACTCAGAGAGAGACAGGACGCCACTTACGCTAGCGGCAGCATGCACCAATGTTTACGTGGATGTATCGCTATGGCTTGCCTATGTGGCTCAGGGGAAGTTGCTGGGTCCCGTATGATTGGGACAGATCCTTTTTACGAGGGTCAGTCTCGAGGCAAAGCCAGCTTTGTACTGACCCTCGTTACTGAAGCAGTCCGATGTGAAGTGGTTAGCACACACATAGAAGCTAACACGGACCGTAGCCGGCACATTGTCATTAAAAATGAAACAAGAGACCAGACCCGGACCATTGTGCACGGTGCTTTGTCGGACACACCCCCTGGGTTCCGTCTAACCGGAGGCAGCAGTGAAGATGTACCAGAGTGCTGAGACTGAGGGAGGATTGTCTCCAGCTTCACCCACACCGGGATTTATTCACAGAGCACCAGCCGGATCACCCAGCGCCACAACCGGTAAGTCAAGCTGCGCTCTCCCCGCTTCATTACGTAACGACGGGAGCTTAATCTTGACAGCCTGTAGGAGCCGTTGTACCAGTGGGGGGGCTGCAGAGACCATGCAGGAGTCGCTTGTTTCCCTCATTCTGGGAGTTGACAGGCTCAAGGAGGACCAGTTTATAGGTGTAGAGACCAGAGAAAACCTGTTTTTCATAATATGGGACCTTTAACGCTAGATGTCACCAAAAATGATTGGTGTTGTCATATTTTTGGTGGTGTTCCAGCTTTCATCCTGCAGAGGGAACTCTCCCCAAAACAACAGCAATCTGAATGGGAGTGGTAGTGATATGAAAAATCCAATTGATTAACATTATGTTTAAAATTTAAGTTGCCATGCTTTTTAATGCAGGAACTTCAAAAGATTCCATCTGTAGTCACAGCGGTTCCCTTGCTCCCTAATATATAGACATAGATACATGGGAGGAACAATGCTTTTCTCTGGACCCTGCAGTGTAGACTTCAGGATGACACTGATGTGTGCGTGTTTGAGTGACTACGTAGGGCTGCAGAGCAATAACAGCACCCTCGGTCCAGCAGTGAGCGCTGCTCCGCCGCTGCCGCTGCTGCTGCTGCCCTGCACACTGGCACATCGGCGCAGCTCAACTTCGGGACAGGGACCGCAGATCAGGTAAGAGGAGAAATCATCCGCAGGCACATCGGGGCATGCGGAACGCGATCTTTTCTGATTGCGGTTTGCGTGTATCGGTATGCCCGCGAGGCTCTCATTCTGCGCACGCGGCGACGGCAGAGCTGCAGCTTGCTGCAGAGCGAAGACGCGCCGCATGGGCGTAGTCCTCCATCTGCGTAGTCCTCCATCTGCGTTTGGGTTGCAGGCAGACCAGCACACCCAGGCCCGCTATCTCTGCGCTAGTGGGAACAAAACAGTTCTGCAGTTATTTATAGGTTGCGTGTGTTTATTACTCTATAAGGTATCTATTACGCATCTGGTGTTTTTCTGCATGATTCTGTGATGGGCTTTTTTTTGGGGGGGGGGTTGCAACTTTCTCACGTTGTCCCGCGTTGAACTCTGCCAGGCAATAAGGCGCTGTGAAGGTTATTGATCTGATCGGAGGGACGCCAGTCGCCATGGAGCTGCAACTGTTCGCCACGGCCTGTCTCCTCGTTGGCAGGATAGTGATAACGCACCAGACCCACAGTACGTGATGCTCTTTTTGTTTATTCTGAAATCTACTGTCACCCGAGGTCGTTGTAGTCAAAAGTTAGGTCGATTTAAAGGTTGGCTTTATCAAGGCCTGCGTGTAATTCTGCCAAAAAAGAGGACTGCAGTTACAAAAAGGAGTTTAATTTTTTAAATGGTTGTTTTGAGATTAAATCCAGATTATTCACGACAAACTGACAAAAACAAGTAATCAATAATGCTGCAGCAAAGATGCCATTACTCAATTTCACCACAGAGAACAGTAAAATTATATTCGGATGATGTCATCACAATAACCTGCTTAATTATAAAGAGAAGTATTACTTGGAGGTAGTATTGAGCAGCTACTGTGAATCATCAGCAGCTCTGTGCTACAGTGACATCATTCACTTCTTCATGCATATTTATTGAAGAGATAAATATCAGCTTTGACTAAATTAATAACACACGTGTATATATACAAGTCCTGTGGTGCCGTGAAATTGCCCAATATTGAATATGGGGGAAAAAATGAATAATGAGGTTACATGAATAAATAGTGTACAATTTTTCAGTGTTCATTGATAGATGCTAACAGCGCTAACATATGCTAAGTAGGCCTAATGATTCAAGCTGACAGCCCGGCCAGCATGCAACTAAAGCCTAAAATATGAAGCGTGTTCGTTTCCTTGGTTTATTCAGAATAGCTGCGATGTAGCGAGCTAACTGGAGCTAACATTGTTGAGAGGCGGGAACCTGGCTAAACCAAAAATAAACAAATTACTTGATAAATTATAAATAATTAAATGTAACAAAAATTACGTTTTCACATTTTTGACAGAATATGTTAAATTAATAATAACATGATAATATTAATTTTGGTTTAATTTAATTACATTTTAATTTATTCATGAAACCATTTGTTTATTTGTTGGTTTGTTTAATTATTTATTGAGGGATTTTGGTAGGATTCTGTCCTCTTTAGGTGTCAATACCACTGTAAGGATTTGATACTGAATTAAAATATACAGCACAATACTGTTGAATCATTAACTAACATTTCATGACTCAAGTTTTAATAATTGCTTCCCTTAAGTTCATTCACAAGTTTATTTAGCATTTCATAGTCCCATAAGTTGTTTCTTTAATAACAGCTGTTTAATTGTTGAATCATTTGTGACTTTTAATTGCATAACATTTGAAAAGCTGCTGTGTCCAAACTGAAACAGATCCATCCACATTCAGGCTGATATGGGCTGTTATTGCTGCGAGAGATGTCTTCACTAAATCGTGACATATTAGTCACTGTGTAGCTTTGGCTTTATGTTTGGGATCATTGTGCTCCTGGAAAACAAATCTTCGCTCATAATACGGTTCTAATAGAAAAGCATTCCTCTGCATGTTGCGGCCTTCCTTTCACGCTGAAGAAGCTGTGATTCACAATCCGGTTTGCAACTCTTCCAGTGAACTCGGTGACTACGTTTCTGTTCGCGCCCCGTGGGCCTCAGATGTTTCCGTGTCTCACTTACCTGGAGCGAAACGTCCGGGTGGACTGTGAGTTTCCACCAACCTACCAGGCCCCCGGCCCCTACTGTGAGTATCGGCAGGACAGCCGCCTGGTGGGCAGCACCTTCCCCAACGCCGTCATCTACGTGTCCACGGAGGACCGCAGGAGGAGCAACGTCAGCCTGGTCACGCCCAATCTGTGCCGCCTCACCTGGGCCCCGCTGGCTGATGAGAAGCCTTTCACCTACACCTGCAGGGTTTACCAGGGCAGCGGCTGGAAGGAGAACAGCATGGCCGTCCACCACAGTGAGCCCCTAAACTCCTTATTCAGCTCTTCGTTTCCTCCATTAAAAAACCAACAGAGGCAATATCTAAACTCACATTCTGCTCTATTACAGGGATTCTTCCGATCTGCTCTGCAATCAGTGTGATGTTCAAATCATCGCCGTGGTATTTGTCCCTGGTGATGTCCCTCCCAGTGGCCGTGGGTCTTCTGAGTCCATGAACCCTCACTGTCACAAGGTATCAACTTTAACAACCTTTCTCAAATGATTTGTGACTCACTCTGGTTGGAAGGTTGGTGGTGGGATGCATTTCTTCTCTATTATTTTTTTTTTTTCAGGCAGATAGAAGCCATGAAACCTCCTCAAAAGAAATTCGACTGGATGAAGTCATTGAGCATTGGGCTATTCTTTTAAAATGTACCTTTGAGGTATGGAATATTTTAATGCAATAGACTTCATTCTCACCGCTGTACCTTGAACACCATCGTTTCATGGCGCTATCAAAGGGGGGAAAGAAATCACGACAATATCAAATGAAAGACATTGCAAACAAACGTAACAGCAAGTGTTCTCAGGCAGGGTTTTCATCTGTTGCGTTGATCAGTTCTCCCTTATAAATAAGAGGAATTGGGACCCATCTATACAAACAAACGTATTGTTAATGGCAGAATAAATATTCATTTTGTGTTTTTTGTTGTACTTTTTGTTAAAGAAAAAAACGATGCTTCCTATAGATTTATATTGCATCTTATTATTACAATTATGGGTTTGATTAAATACGCTGGCATTAAAAGTGGGGCTCTTCCCTCAAACTATAACAAAGAGCCTTTATTTATGAAGATACTAACTCACAAGTGTATGTCATTTAATTTGCATTATAACAACTATGGGTACTATGTTCTATATTCACAAATGTACTTCTAACTTTACCCAGTAGTGTGTAACCTAGACAGGTATTCAAGTGGCTGACATGGCGGTTGAGTAATAGTAATAATGGAAAACTGCTCAAACACTGCCTTTCCTGCTAGCAATGCTAATCTCAGATACCTCCAGAACCTGCAAATGGATAAAGATGATTGGACCCCCATGTTTCACTCAGTGTTTGGAAGCTAATCTGCCATACAGCCTAAAAAAAGACGCGCAGATGTCTGTTTTAACCGCCGGTTTGCAAAGTCTGTTCGATGATGTGGAAGAGGAGGAGGTCGCTGTGGGTGCCTGAGTGCGGGTGATGCTGCAGCTGAATGAGGAAGTTGGTTCCCATGCAGCTCAAGTAATGACTTCACCCGATGGGGAACGTTTTGCACAGCAAATATGAATTGCTCGGACTTCACCCTCCCGTACAAGTATGCATGTGTGCATAGTATACGTGTAGTATGGACAGAATATTGGAGCTTTACGTGTTTGTCAAAGCTGCTTCCATTTCAGTATTATATGTTTACAGTGCACACATGTAGGGCCTTTGTAGGCTCTCTTTAGGCAGCTTTCTTTTTTTAATTTAGTGCTATTTGTTTTACTTCGATGTCACCTATGTAACAGTATTTGTGTCCGCACGGCATTTCTGTTTTATTTTGCCATCATTTTCTGATGCTACGCTACTAAGTGTTATTTGCAAAGTAGTACTTGCAATAAAAATGTCTTTATATTTTTATAGACAAATCAGCTTGTTTATTTCCTTTGACCACCAAAGGTGTGCTAAATGCTATAGCAAAACTATAGTAACAAATAAAGGTTATGCACAATAAAAGTGTCCTGAGTTTTCTCTGCACACGTCACCGTTTCTACAGAATACATTCTTGACACTATCCGAGACTAACAACAGGAAAGAAAAGGGCTGAATTAAAAGGTGAAGCACATGCAGGTCTGAAGCTCTGACTGGGAATTAAGAATTGCTACCGTGCATCTGCTTCTGACACTAGATGTCATCAAATCATTCAGTTGCTGGAGCCTATCTGTCAGTTTTCTGGCACTTCCACGTTTTGTCCTGTGGAGGGAACCCTTGTTGAACACAGTATATGTATGCTTTTAACGGAGTCTCCTGCTGCATCAGCGTCTTCTGGTCTTTTTGAAGAAGAAGAAATCATTTGGTCCTTCCACCATTAATATTTGATGCTTGATACATCTGCTGCATTTAAACCAACCCACTACTTAATACTTTTTTCACTATTTGACACCTACAGGAGGTTTAAAATATGGTGTCTTGTAATCTGTCCAGTAGTCCAGGTGATGTTGGGACTTTGAAATTGTGTTGGCTTGAAATTTTGAGCGTATTCTAGTCCTGCTCAGTGTGTTAAGTGTCCTGAGATGACTTCTGTTGTGATTTGACACTATAGTCTATAAATAAAATTGAATTGATTTGAATTAACAGGATCAGTTGTCGAAAAACACCTTCAAGAGCCTTTCATAGTCCCTCCTTAAGCTGCGAGTAACTGTCTGTGCACAGGAGGAGAGGTGTGTTCCATTTTAGGGTCATAAACAGCTTTGTATATTGACTGAAGTTTTATTCTCCATAAATGCTGCAATGATACAAATGGAATATTATTATCAGAATATTAAAGGCCTAATATAGAAGTTGCATTGCCCTTAAACAATAAAGTTACAGCTTATCACTGACACTGTCGGCTCAGAGAAAGAATAAATAAATAAATACATATGAATAAGTAGATGGTAAGAAATGGCTGACACTGGACCATACACATCCCAACATGTGAATCAGTACTGGCACTTATTTATTTCTAATTCAAGCACTGAAGAAGAGATTGAATAGAAGGTGAGACATGTTGACATTGTTTCCAGCTGGAATTGTTTTCTAAACACATAAAACAACATAAAACACGTAAACACATCAACACAATGTAACATGGAAACTTCCACACAATGTAACGTGTAAACACATCCACACAATGTAACACGTAAACACATCCACACAATGTAACACGTAAACACATCCACACAATGTAACACGTAAACACATCCACACAATGTAACACATAAACACATCCACACAATGTAACACGTAAACACATCCACACAATGTAACACGTAAACACATCCACACTATGTAACACGTAAACACATCCACACTATGTAACACGTAAACACATCCACACAATGTAACACGTAAACACATCCACACAATGTAACACGTAAACACATCCACACAATGTAACACGTAAACACATCCACACAATGTAACACGTAAACACATCCACACAATGTAACACGTAAACACATCCACACAATGTAACACGTAAACACATCCACACAATGTAACACGTAAACACATCCACACAATGTAACACGTAAACACATCCACACAATGTAACACGTAAACACATCCACACAATGTAACACGTAAACACATCCACACAATGTAACACGTAAACACGTCCACACAATGTAACACGTAAACACGTCCACACAATGTAACACGTAAACACGTCCACACAATGTAACACGTAAACACGTCCACACAATGTAACACGTAAACACGTCCACACAATGTAACACGTAAACACGTCCACACAATGTAACACGTAAACACATCCACACTATGTAACACGTAAACACGTCCACACAATGTAACACGTAAACACATCCACACAATGTAACACGTAAACACATCCACACAATGTAACACGTAAACACATCCACACAATGTAACACGTAAACACATCCACACGTAAACACATCCACACTATGTAACATGTAAACACATCCACACAATGTAACATGTAAACACATCCACACAATGTAACACATAAACACATCCACACAATGTAACACGTAAACACATCCACACGTAAACACATCCACACTATGTAACATGTAAACACATCCACACAATGTAACATGTAAACACATCCACACAATGTAACATGTAAACACATCCACACAATGTAACACGTAAACACATCCACACAATGTAACACGTAAACACATCCACACAATGTAACACGTAAACACATCCACACAATGTAACACGTAAACACATCCACACAATGTAACACGTAAACACATCCACACAATGTAACACGTAAACACATCCACACAATGTAGCACGTAAACACATCCACACAATGTAACACGTAAACACATCCACACAATGTAACACGTAAACACATCCACACAATGTAACACGTAAACACATCCACACTATGTAACACGTAAACACATCCACACAATGTAACACGTAAACACATCCACACAATGTAACACGTAAACACATCCACACAATGTAACACGTAAACACATCCACACAATGTAACACGTAAACACATCCACACAATGTAACACGTAAACACATCCACACAATGTAACACGTAAACACATCCACACTATGTAACACGTAAACACATCCACACAATGTAACACGTAAACACATCCACACAATGTAACACGTAAACACATCCACACAATGTAACACGTAAACACATCCACACTATGTAACACGTAAACACATCCACACAATGTAACACGTAAACACATCCACACAATGTAACACGTAAACACATCCACACTATGTAACACGTAAACACATCCACACAATGTAACACGTAAACACATCCACACTATGTAACACGTAAACACATCCACACAATGTAACACGTAAACACATCCACACAATGTAACACGTAAACACATCCACACAATGTAACACGTAAACACATCCACACAATGTAACACGTAAACACACCCACACTATGTAACACGTAAACACACCCACACTATGTAACACGTAAACACACCCACACAATGTAACACGTAAACACATCCACACAATGTAACACGTAAACACATCCACACAATGTAACACGTAAACACATCCACACAATGTAACACATAAACACATCCACACAATGTAACATGTAAACACATCCACACAATGTAACATGTAAACACATCCACACGTAAACACATCCACGCTATGTAACATGTAAACACATCCACACAATGTAACATGTAAACACATCCACACGTAAACACATCCACACTATGTAACACGTAAACACATCCACACAATGTAACACGTAAACACATCCACACTATGTAACACGTAAACACATCCACACAATGTAACACGTAAACACATCCACACAATGTAACACGTAAACACATCCACACAATGTAACACGTAAACACATCCACACAATGTAACACGTAAACACATCCACACAATGTAACACGTAAACACATCCACACAATGTAACACGTAAACACATCCACACAATGTAACACGTAAACACATCCACACAATGTAACATGTAAACACATCCACACAATGTCAGCCTACTTGCTCTTTACATGCAATAAAGAGTCCTGTCCAGTCCTTCATTGTTCTTTCTCATGGGGGTGTACTGTACAGATGGCTGGATGGACAGACGGACGGATGGATGGACGGATGGATGATGGATGGATGGATGGATGGATGGATGGATGGATGGACAGACGGACGGACGGATGGATGGACGGATGGATGGATGGACGGATGGATGATGGATGGACGAAAGGACGGACGGACGGACGGACGGACGGACGGATGGACAGATAAACTATTTTTACACTGTCATATTGCTACTTTGTCAAGAAATCATTAAAAGCCTGTTCCTGAAATACAGCATGATGTCAATTCCTGCACAAAAGGATGAATGACAACGTTGAAGACCCCAAGCAGCACAATGCTCGATGTTTGAAGATACTTTTAAGGAAGTAAAATCATGGAATTTGTTTATAAATGTCTGGGTTTAGTGTGAGAGAATTTTTTTTAAATTCCGAATTGTTAATGCAAGAGTGCAGCTTACAGTTGTAAGAGGACAACAGCGTTTAAGAAGTGGGACCCTTCAGAGAAATGAGGCATCACATTCAGGCCTTTTTTTCGGCAGCTGTCTCACTGTGCTGCGTAAACATGCAGCGTCACTGGCGGTAAGGAGATATGAAAGAATAGCATAAAGCAGCTGCAGCTGACGTCACTTCCTGTGATAATTCACTATGCTTGCAGGTGAAAGAAACGAGCGGAGATATTATCTACATGGAAATTACCCGGGCTATCAGCACAAAGGAACAAAATACTCTGCTTGGCTTCCTGACCTTAGAAATGATCTTCACAATACTTCAACACAGTAGACACCAGAAACAGAAACAAAACTGTACACTTCTTGTAATTTGAAGATTAACAAATGAAGTGCGCACTAATAGCACAGTTTACTTGATGACAGCTTAAAGGGTCACTCCACTATTTTATTGTACAATATCTTCTGGGGCTGTGGAGCTTATTAAAGTTATCCCGATTATGTCATTGCGGTTATCTCAGATTGGGTTTGAGATTGAAGCTTTTTGGAAAAAAATAGATAGATATTTGATTCCATCTCTGCCAATAGATCACCCTAAATGCTACACTGTATTTCTAGTTGTACAAATCAATGTGCGTATCGGCCCTGTCTCCTTACATTCAAATACCATGAGATTGCATTGTGAGTTACGTTTTGAGGAAATCATATTTGGAATATCCTTGACCATTTCTTCCTTTCAGTAACCCTTCTTCTTGTTATTGATACTGTATTATATTGTGCCTGTAGATCATTCTGTTGTTTCCTTATCTGGGGAAATTTTATTAGAGCAGTTTTTTTTTATCATTTTCTTTTTCATGTGCCAAAAATCCAGCCTGAGAGTTGTTTGCAGCCACACGACCAAGCTGATTTCCTGTTTCCTGTTCAAGGATCATCGTGATGAGACTTGAACAGCTGCTGCCAGGTTAATGTCATCATGAATTAATCTTCATCTCGGCCTCCCTCTGAGACATGCAGGGGTGCGTTGCAGATCTGCGGCTGGGTGTGCGTGTGCATATTGTGTTTTGTATTAGCAAACCTCCGATGGCTTGGACCACATAATTTCCTGGCTTTTTGCCTGGGCCACATGGATAAATTAACGTAGCCCCGGCTCACTGTGTTGCCCCTCCAGACCGCACTAACACGGCAAGAATAATCTCCATCACTCTGTGCAGATGTTAATAGGGGTTCTGCTGCTTTTTCTATGAGCCAATTAAGAGCATCAGCACCGGGATTGGGAGCACAGGAGGACACCTCCAAACCACATCTGTGTCATGAGGTAATGATTGTGTTGTAAACGTTGTGCTGCAGAATAATCTCTAAATTTAGAATCACAGAGACAAATGTTTGTAATTTGCTAGATAAAGCATTAGTGATAAATATGTGGTTAATTACAACCACAGGTTACTCACAGATCAACATAAAATGGGTGCAAGAATATCAAGTTTCATTCAAATAAAGAATTGTGTCAATTAACATGACGATAGATGTGAAATATTTATGAACTTGGATGCATCTGAATAGCCATGTTAAATAATGCTCGCTGAATAAATACAATTCTCAGAGAAAAAGATGAGTGAGGGGTGAGAAAAAATACTCTAAAGGGAGTTGGATGAGACGATTGACAACCATGTCTCTATGCTAACATGAAGCCACAGCCAGCAGACCTTTAGCTTAGCATAAAGACTGGCTAACAGCTAGCCTGGTGCTGCCCAAGAGCGTCCAGCGCCTTTAAAGCTCACAAATGAGCACCTTGTGTAATGTAAAAAACGGAACGGAAATGTGAAAATGTCAAGTTGTAATTTCACAGCAGGCGGTAACCAAAAAGTAAAGCAAAAGCTTAAGTGCCTTTAACCTGCATTCTCTATGCTGGCCATCAGGGGGCGACTCCTCTAATTCCATGGAAGTCTAAGAGAAAATGACCCTTCTCACTTGAGAAAGTAGTTTTATGTCTTCTTCAATACAGCATGATGTTCATTTAGTAACGATGGTCCATATAGAGTCAATTAGATGATAAAGCAGGGTCTGCTTTATGGTGTGGCTGCCTCCTGATTGCCAGGTCTGCCACGCCTCGCTTCTGCAGCCAGCTCCCACACTACCAATATAATTAACTCCTAAGATTCCTTTTGCACTTAGGTGTAGGCCTAGTTTACCTTGAATTATGAAGCCAACTGTGTTAACAGCTTCACACCAGAACCAAGATTGATCCAGTTCCAGTAAGGTTGCTGCTCGGAGTGCCGCTCTGTTGCTTGTTTTCGTCAGATCCACCTGTCACTCCTGAACAGTCCAAATATGGTCACTTCCTGGTTGGAAAATTCCAAGATGGCGATGCCAAAATGCTGAATTAGAGGCTTTAAAGCTGAAATCCACAAACTGATGGGTGATGTCCATTTCTTATATACAGTCTATGGTCTGGCCAGAGGCAGGCTAGGTGCATTCCGACGTCCCCCCACCTACTTCCAGTCTTTATGCTAAGCTATGCTAACACCGCCTGGCTCTAGTTGGACGAATTTATGTCTTCCCATTGACTTTGTATGCAAATGCCTCGTTGTGTTTAGTCGAAACAAAAAAAAAGGATATTTCCCAAAACCTCAACCTTTGTATGCTAGTCTCCCATACTTGATCTTGACGTTGTGGAGAGGTGGGTCATACGTATGTTAGACAGCATGTTTCGTAACCAACGAGGCTGAGAAGACGAGCCCCAGTCAAACAAATAAATGACAGAGGGTGTCCTTTTAACCCCACTCAGCCACCCACCTTGCTTCTACTAATACACTTTATTGACCAGTCAGGCAGCAGAGGTGACCCGGTGGCTCTGGAAACAACAACCACTTAAGGGGTATGGGCTTTGTGATCCGCCTCCCTGCTGTTGAATGGCTCTCATCGTGTGATTAATCGTATGTGATGCATGCTGTGTTAAACTGGCTATCAAGAGAATATGTTGGAGAATTGAGCGATGAAACAAGAAAGCAAGAACGTACGTTTTTAGATTACATAAGATGACATAAATAGTGTTAGTAGTGATTGTTGGGAAATTATCTTTCTTTGACTCAAAGTTGGAGACATTGAACTTTGCCTCATATTTTTGTTGTAATGTGACTCATTTCAAACAGGAAATGAAAATGTCAACACTGGTGTCAATTTTGTCTCGTTTGACAGAAACCAAAGTATGAATAGATATGAGACATTTTAATGACCTACCGTCTGTTGTAAAATAAGCTTCAATATTCCCTTTCCTCAATCAAACCAAGCTTTTGAATTACAATAGACAAAAAACAAAACAAAAAAGGGAAGACCAAGTGGACGATGTGCCACCATAAAAATCTGATCAGTAATACTGCCGTTGGGTTGTCATGTGTTGCAGCTAGTTCACGTGAATGCTCAACGATTAGCCAGCAGCTCAGTGTCACACATGTTCAGAGACAACTTCAGGATTATAATCTGGAACCGATAAAGAATCATCTTCTGATTCATTACTCTTGTTTTAAGATTAAACATTGAATACACTTTCAGCTTCAACTAACAACTGAACTGAGTCACAGGGGTTTCATTAAAGTCAGTGTGGGTTAACTGCCATAACTGGTTATTAATTAAGAGCATTCGGAGAATTCGGAAGAGGACAAACCTTCCTTTCAAATAAAAACACCTACCGCCAGGAATATTATGTACAATCCAAATCATGTTACCATACGAAACTGATAATCCATCAATCATGAAAATATTTTTCACTACAGAACAACTTCCAATAAATGACTTTCCATTTCTGTTCATATGATACATAATTAATAATTAGTCAAGAAGCTGTGGAGGCTGAGGAAGTCCCAGTAGGAAGGATTGTAAATGTGCCCTGATAGTGATGAGAAGTTGTGGAGGACCCTTTTCATTTGGGGCCAGCCGTGGGCTGATAACCTGGAAACGATTTGTAGGCGGTGTGTTCCACCTGCAGCATGTTTTTACCTCATTTACCTCAAATCATTTGAACTTGTTTCATTTATTGTATCTTCTTTCTGACAAGTAAATGCCTTGATGTCCTTTAGGATAACAGCCGCATGACTCAATGGAGGGATTTATTGCTCTCACATTCATACATATACATTTATACAAGTAATGAAGGAAAATTTATAGAATCAAAAACATCAAAATATTTTCCTCTTCTAAATGCTGTTTAAGGACAGCTGAATAACAGAGCAACATTCATAACATCATTAAAAAAACCATCCCAAATGTAAACAACTTTCACTGGAAGCACTTACTGGATTACCAGCTACCTCACTGGTCGGCCACAGTATGTGAGGCTGCAGCACAACACCTCAGACACCAGTACAGGAGCACCTCAGGGTCGGCCAGGGGCACCGCGGAGCGCCACAGAACGCCACGGGAAGTCTCTCCTGCCGGTGGTCATCAAAACTTTATAACTCCTCTACTTTCTGCAGGACTGAGAGGTGAACCATCAGACACTGAACAATAACACCACTTCAACTATATTTTATGTTTTTATTCTTTGTAATTGTATATTTGGGCAACATCTGGCACAAGAATTTCCTTGGAGATTGATAAACTTTGATAATCTCATTTGGCTGACCTCTGAGGACCTGGATGAGAGCATGCGGGCTGCATGTGGGCTGTCCATCCTGCACGAGTCTCATTCCTCACAGCCAGCTCCACTGTTAAAGATGTTGAATAATAATCTCAAGTCATGCTGATCTAGTTATTTTCAAGTTGTTGGGCTTCCCCAAACACCCAACAAAGCAGTAAAGATCTCAGACGGATGTAAGACTTGATATCTGTGGACAGCAACGTAAACTAACATGTAATAAGTAAATGTTATAGCATGGCTATCACAGTGAAAGTGAAAGCATTACATCATACAAATGCCATGGATGAGTAAGCATTGACCACTGGCATGATCACATGTGGAAAACGGAAGCCTGAATATAATGTGGGAACAGGCACCAAACTAATATGTTAGACAGCACTGACAAACAGTCCACTTAAAATAAATACAGAAAAATGTATTTGGAATCATATGCCACTGATGTGCCTATAATATCAGTCAGCCTTAATATGATGAAGACACACAGATAACATTTTGATTTTTCTTCCTTTAATTGCATGTGCACACAGTGATTTATGCGCTGAACAGGTTACATATATAACTGCATTCTTTCCACACAAAAAAAAAAAAAAAAAAAAATACCTGGATGTGGATATCAAAGATAAAATAAGACTGTATTTCAATTTTCCTGAAAAATATGTGCACAGAAGAGGGCTTCGACATTTGGTAATTTTACAGTTAAAGATTCCATATAAAAATGCATTATTCTTTCTTTTTTAAAAAGAAAGGTAACAGAATATCTCACCATGAATCTCATTTGTTCTTACAGAAGTAGGTTTATCTGAATGAAACAGAATTCCTTTCCTTGAGTTTTTTCTGAACAGACACATTTTGCATTTAAAAAAAAATCTTTAAAAATGTATATTTTCACAAACACGTTAAATTTAATATGACTCATTTTGTGCTGTCACAAAAGATTCACTAGAGACTAATGGCTATAATCCTCAAGCACAAGACACATTAGAAATACAAAGGCAGGCGGTGCATCACACTGAACAGGTCCAATCAGCATTAATCAAATACACAAAAAGAAAACAGAAGAAAATATGTACAAAAATATATGTCAAAAATGAAGATAAATTCAATACATTACTCACTGAGAAGAATGGCAGGAAATATCCCTTCAGCACTTCAGAGGTAAAATATTTTGAGGTATGAGTGTTCAGATATTTATTGATATGGTTTGGACTGCGATATGTAAACAACCATGTCTAACACAATACTACATACAGTATAATACTTCAGTATAATCCTAGCAAGTCTTTGAAACCCTTCATATACAAAAATGCATGGCTAGAGAAGATAATATGTACAGCATTAGAAGTCTAGGCGACCATGTAGGCACAGTGAATTGGCACGCTTTCTTTGAAATGTGTTTGGCAGAGTAGACATAAAAACTGCAGCTGCTGGGAGGTAAACAGCATCAAGGAGGTCATCGTCCATTTCCACTCAGTTTAGGGATTTCGTCATCAACCTCTACAAATTCTCCATAATGTCCCTTTCGACTTGGTCACAATGTTTTTATCAGTGTGTACACACGTGGTTTTGGAAAAGTTGGAAAAGTGTGGTAGGATTTCCTAATATGGCTGAAGCTCACGTAAGCCTAGACTAGAGTTCGGAGGTTTTCCCCTGAAAGCAACATTGAATCCAAAATGGCAAAATAAGATGTTGAGATGTTGATTATAGTATTCCCAAATACATATTGGGAGTTTACAAATGCTCACATTTTTTCTAAAATCTCTTAATTATTGCATGAAACTGAACTGTTGCCAGAATGCAACATCTTCAATGTATCTGTAATTTACTTTTTCAATATTCATTTTTTATGTAACAAAAAAAAACAGTAAACAATATCATGTAACTCAAATACAGTATATACACAATGTACAAAACATAGGCACACATATTTTTACAAGCACACCAAGGGCAAAGCCAGAAGCTACAATTCAAATAATAACATAAATAAAACATTCATACAGTATGTCAATGATTACTTCATTTCAGTCAGAGGTGCAGCTTGTTTCTTATTGTTTCTAATGACATCTGATGTCGAGGAGACATGGTCTCTCAAACAAAGAAAAGTTAAAATCTCTCTCTATGGACCCTCACGGCTCCCATGTAGTCAAGATAACAAAAACAGGGACTTATTTATCTTGTTACAGTGTTTCATGACATATCCGGGATGGAATTTGTCTTCAGACTCTGCGGTTCAAAATGGGAGGAATCTTTTCTATGGATGTCAGTTTTTCAGCCACTAAAGGCCAACATGTGGCCGGCAACAGACTAGGTAACACTTGTTTTAGTCGAGTTGATTGCTCCTGAAGCAGTTGTTGATCATTTGCAGCCCCTACCAGCAGCCAATGACGGTATAGGTCAGTCAAAGTCAAAGCTTGTGGGGCGGCAGTAACTCGGTCCATGAGGACTTGGCTGAAGGAACCGGAGGGTCGCTAGTTCAAGTTAAGTGCCTTGAGCAAGGCACCAAATCCCTAAAACTGCTCCCAAGTTGCTATATGGTAGCTGGCCACTGCTCCTAATACTAGGATGGGTAAAATGCAGTGGCTAAATGTCATGGCATGCTGTGCAAATGTTGATTTACAAAAAAAAAAGTTTGAAACACTGCAACAACGAGAGATCATTGAGCACACAGTACTAACTGAGTATCAAAAATATTAGGCTGATGGTGCCAGTATCATCTGAGTTTAGCTGGGGAGAGACAGGCAGGCAGGCAGGCAGGCAGGCAGGCAGGCAGGCGCAGGCACACACACACACAGACACACACACACACAGACACACACAGACACACGACTCATGATCTCCCAACAGGTTTGGTTAAAATGTATCACTATGCTGATGATGCACCGGTTTATCAAGCGTTTAAGCTGAATGAGGTTAGTGTTTACCTTCTCACTAGGTGAACACTTTTGTATAATTTGCCATTAAGCACTGAGTGCTAAAATATCTTTTCAAATTCAACCTTGAACAACTGAAATTCTTGTCACTGATCAGACTACATAGAAGATCACATTTTGCAGGTTTTTGGTCCACTAGAATGTAATATACATATACATAAGTCCTCCTTTGAAGATTTGGATGACATTTTAAACTCACGCTTGATATTTTACACAATGAACCAAAAATCACTTCTTCATGGGTTAACTCAATATATGCTGCTGTGTTGGCCCCCAATGACTCCAAAGCTGGCTCCGTTCACTGGATGGTAGCAAGTAAAGAACCGATTTTAAAAATTCTTCGATCACCTACAGAGCAGTGTTTGTTCAAACCCTAAATTCTAACTGTGTTGTTGTGTCCCCACTGCAATTTGAAGACCCACATGTTTGCTCAGCTGGGCGTTCAGTCTTAAAACAAAAGGTGTTGGCCCTGTGCCAGACTGGCCACAAATCATACATTTAGAGAAATGACTTTTGTTGGGCACTCTGCTGCCTAACTGTGTCCCGTCTTATGTAACATACTGTACTGTGTATCTACATATGAACAATAATCAACAAAACCGCATATATAAACATTTCCAGTTTTTCACAGGCAATTATAAAAGACTAGTTTGCTGGTGTGTCTCTTATTCATTGTCTCTCTGCAGAGCTATGTTAAAATGTTTTCCATGCAGTTATGAATGAAACAGTCCGGCTGGTGTGTCTTGCCTATTCAGTATCCGGGTCTGAATGATAGCTTGATTTGGTTTATTCTATTAAATAACATAATAAAATGCATTGTTATGCATGGAGCTGCAACTTTGTGTCAGACGCTCTGGCGGCGGCGGCTTCGGTGGATTTACATTTTTGAATGAAGAGCAGAGGAGTGACGCTGAGACAAACCTGTCAGAGAAAATGTAAAATGTTCAGGGAGTACAACATGGACATAGCAACTGGACATTTCATTTCTTATACTTTTGATATGTGTACTTTCTGCCAAACTAGTTGTCGGTCTCATCTGTCTGTGATCCACCACGAGTCCTAGCCTGACACCCAGCTATGTGTGGTGGTCTTCACCCTCTGGGGAAATCCATGAGGCCCAGCTGTGGGGTCAAAGTTAAAGTCCAGTGACCCGCCATCCATGAGGGTGTCATGCAGGACAGTCTCCATGTCACATTCAAACCTCTCAAGGGACACGTTGTCCAGGTCACTGGGCAGCCTCTCCTGATGATGACTGTGTGGGTAAACCGCGTGGAGCTCCCTGTAGCCGTTGTTGCTGCCGTAGGCTGGCAGAACAGCGTTAGTGTGTGCGTGGTGTCCATGAGGCAGCTGCATGCATGTCCTCAGGTTGGTCATTCGAGTAGGGGCCCCCTTCAGACTCGTCAGACTAGTCAGGGGGATCATGTTGCAGCTATTCAAATCCTGTGAGGTTGAAGGACCCTGGCTATGTATAGCTTGTGGATTTACACGAGGAACTGGGTGACTCTGAGGAGCAGACATCATTTTGACTTCATTATGACCCCCCATGTGGCTCTGGCAGCTGTAAGTGGGCACTAGACAACCTCCCCTCACCTGTATGTCCCTACTGGCCTCTGCATCTGAGGTCAGCAGCTCTTTGAGGAGGCCTGCAGGACAGATATACTGGTTCTCATAAGCCCTAAAGCTCGGCTTGGTCTCTGGAAACACCTGCATGGGAGCAGAGGCCAGGGAGTTAATCCTCACCTGGCTGTACATGCACTTACGGTAGTCCTTCTGTGGGTGAGGGGTCAGGCCAGTGGAGCTGTAGGGGCCACTCTGGAGCAGGGCAGCATTCGGTGAATGTGAGGAGTCAGAACCCAGTTGGGTTTTAGGAGACAGCAGGTTCAGGTTATCCAACAGACTCTCCATAACGTTCTCTGAGCCACGTTGGCCCAAGGACCCAGCTACCTCGGATAGGCTGGGCAGGGTGGAGGTTATCTTGGTCCCCGCTGCTCCGGGGTACATCATGTGGCCATCGGACTCCCCCAGGTCATCCTGTTCAGAAGGGAAAGGTGAATGGCACCCACTCAGGGTGCTGGCGTCGGAGCTGGTGCGCGTCCGAAAAGAGCTCCAGGCCTCAAAGTCCTCGTTGCTGTGGGAGTTGGGGCTTCCCAGCCAATTAGAGTACTGGGAACCGGGGCTGCCTGCTCCCCCTTCAACGCCTTCCTGTAGAGACACCTGAGGACGGAAGGATATTAAAAGTTCATATAGGCTGGCATAAACAAAATCCCAGTGTATCGTTAACTAACATCTGAATTACAGGACTATTTTGGGCTTGATTGCTTAATAGCTCAGTTGCTGAGACTTAGATAAGAAGCTTAGCTTAATATTACACTTAATGATACTCTGGCAAAGGGGAAACATCTAGAATCACTCTGTCCAAAAGTGACAAAATCCAGAGCAAATCATGTATTTTCTAAAATGTCAAACTGTTCCTTTAACCTAGAATCAGCTGAATTGTGAGAAACATATATACAGATGGACTTTATGAGTATGTGAGTGTGGTGTCAATGAAGGAGAGACTGTACCTTTTTCTTTGAAGCCCTTCCTCTGCTCTTGGCAAACTTACTGTTGTTGTCCATGGAGGCGGCCCTGCGCCGAGGCGACTTTCCACTCTTCCCCCCCTCCGGGTTCAGCATCCACCAGGAGCTTTTCCCCGTCCCCTCGTTTTGTATGCGCACGAAGCGGCTGTGGAGGGACAGGTTGTGTCTGATGGAGTTCTGGATGGGAAACAAGTGGATCACGTGTAAGTGATCTGTCGAATCACAGGTTTGTGGAAGCTACGATGCAGCTAGAAGATGCAGCTAGAAGAATACCTCTGGTGAGGTGCGCAGGTGGCCGAGTGGTTAGAGCGCATGCCATGTACGCACGTATGCATACGCAGCCGACCTCGGTTTGAATCCCGGCCAGAGGTCCTTTGCTGCATGTCACACCCCCCTCTCTCTCCCGTCTTTCCTATCTGTCCACTGCTAATAAAAGGTGTCTATGCCTGAAAAAACCTCTGATGCAGAAGAAGCAACTGTGTAATCCCTGCTTGCTTTTCAGTGGGAGTTAAATGAGAAGGTGTATCGCTGCAGAGGAAATGTTTGTCGTTTTTCATAGTGAACGGAGAAATAAGCTGGTAGCCAGCAGATGGGCAGGAAGTACGCATACGTCCATGTCCTCCGTCATATTATCTCTACTGAGCCTTTTCCAAGCCCTCTTTACGCTCTCCAGCAAAAGAAATTAGTCTCTTTGGCACGAGGGATGGACGGGATGTGTGGTGTCATTTACTGTAACACTAAATAAACATTCGGTACCAAGGCGGCTGCCAGTGTAGCATCAGACAGACTAAATGTACAACAACATAACGGATTTTCATTATAATTATTTTTATTATGATGAAAGAAGTTTAGTGCATTTAGGCTGATTAATATATCTGGCTAAGGACATAAAACTATTCTGACACGTGACTTGTATGAATCTCTCACAAGATTGGCCGACTGAGACTCTTCTTGTATGATGTTAAAATGCATTAAATGATTTTAACTTTTAAGATGATGTTTTTTTTATTATCCTTTTTTACTTGTAATTGAAGCTTTGAAAAGTCCTAAATTAAAGTTTATTAGTGGTCATCCTACTCCCTCCTCACTGTAGGCTGTAATCATATGTTTGTGATTTACACCATGTTTGATCTGCTTCCACCAGCAGCACATTATTTTTACTGAAAGAGAAGATTAAAAAACACTGACTAGGCTGTGATCTTTGGGTTTAACTACATTTTTTGTGTATGTGGGCGCATTGGTCATGTGCTAACATGTGTACACCTAAATTCATTCAGTCCATGTTCTCTTAATGCTATGTTATGAACTCCTGCGGTAATTCTCTCAGGAAGAAAAACAGCGCTGGTTGTGGAGCAGAGAGGCGGTCACACAGGACACAGATGAACTGTACGGCCCGCTTGCTCTCAGCGTAACATGCTGCTCTTGGCTCGGGGGCAAATGTGGTGAATATTAATCATCAGGATGCGATTGATTATTAATTTAAGTGATTTTACATTGAGGATGGCTCCATAAAATGGTCACCTTTTTTATGCAGCTGCATGAGAATTAGACCCAAATAACTATATGAATAGAACAAGATTAAGAATATTGCGACAGCAAGTCTAACCTCAAACTATACATCGACTCATGAAGCCTGATCCTCAAAGAGGAGGCAGCGGGCTGTGCATGAATGAGATTTTCTTTTTTTTTTTACTGAAAAAGAAAGTGGGGGGAGGTTACAGAGTTCGACACGAGGATGGGGAGGGCGGCAGAGTGAGATGTTTTTACCAGCAGAGCAGGAGGTCAATGAGTTCACTGTGTGCTGAACACAAGCTCCACAGCCGGCGTTGACAGAGACATGCAAACAGGTTGTCTGAGGCAGGAACAGAGAGGGGAGAGGCATCGAAGGTGACGTGCTGACCCCCCCCCCCCCCCCCCTTCTGAACAGGACACCTCCCTTCTCTTCTACTGACTTTTAAAGAAGGCTTCCTGTATATCCTGCACATGCAAACACTGCAGGGCCCTCAAGATGCAATGCTCAATCTGCATCACATTCGATTTGTGACTTTTTCTCCCATTTCTTTTTCTTCACTTTTTTATATGATCGCGATCTGTAACCGAAGACAGGAAATGAGTCATTAGCGGGGATCTCAGCAGTGTGCTGCACAGACGCAGCCTGTTAGCAGCTTTATATTCCACTAAACCAAAACGACGTGTCTCGCTCGCACACGGCTGAGATCACTAGTGATATGCAAATGTCCACAGACTCTGATTAGGGCCCACAATAGATCATGGACTGCATGACTGGGCCCTGGGAAGGGTAATTCTCTACTCTGCCGGGGATAATCCTTGTCTGAGACAGACCTCACCTCAGCCCAAAGAGAACAAAAGGCATCACTGCCTCACTAATTCAGGAGGTGCCCCATTCACACATTATGTCTGTGAAAGCCCGACCCAAGGTGGCCTACATGTTTCATTGTTGCTAAAGTTCCATATAAAACATATTGTCACGATGCTTTTTCTCTAACCAACTTTGAAGTGGAATATGTGCACCTGTAGTTGCATTTGAATGTGGGGCATTTAGAAATCTAGATGCTCTCAGTTGACCTTTCATGGCGACCAGGGAAGTTCCCAGGCACAGATTATGGAGGCCTGTGAGCGACACAAATGTGTGAGAGAAGCTCTGTTGAGCAATTCGAGCGGTGATCCAAGAACAGCCTGTACGCAAATTAAGATGCACGGTATATCTCACAAAATATTGTAATATGACCCTAATTTGTCTTGACTCCAGGACAAAATATCCCTGCTGAGTTTGTGTGTGGGGGAGGGGTCATGTCACTTGATGTATTTTCAAAAATGATATCCTGCATCATTCGTAGCATTATAGCTACAAAAATATATATATATATTTTGAATGAATCTGATGTGCCAAGAAGAAATATATTATATTATATTATATATAAGCATATAAAAAGCTCTGTGAAGGAACAAGACATAAATCTGGGAGTTTAAACATCTCACTGGTGCTTGGCCGGCTGGTACAGGGATGCCTTGCAAGGGGAAAAGGTATTTTTGCGACTGACAAATATCTATTTTCAGTTTGCCCTCAGAAATGCAACATTTTTAAACAGAACGCAGTGAATGCAGTGCAGCAGAAAGCGGTTGTCTCTCTACAGAAAGAGTCAGCTTGCTGCTCAGATACACAGAAGAACCAGCTCACAGAGAATTATCCAGCATCATCCAACTCTTCAAATATACCAACCGATCTCTAACCAATCGTCTGCGATCAATACGGTCGAACACAAACTGCTGCAGCATGGAGCGACTCCTCCTACTGGACTTCACAACAATTGAATTGACACAGCTGCTGTTGCTTGTGTAGTGAAGCATGCGGTTTGCAGTAACGGTCGCAGGATAAGTCAACAAACACGGCCGGTCGCAGCGACAGGTGCAGCCTCGGTGAAAGTGGCTGGTCCGCATGTTTTACATGCAGCTCCAGACCACAGACAGGACGGAGGATCCCCCAGGAGACCGACCAGCTGCTGCTCATAACAGTAACTCTGTTTTATTTCAATGATATGGTCAGATGTTTAGTGATGAAACACTGGAGGGAAGAGGAGACGCATGTAGACGCCTCGTGCAGCTCACAGCGAGACTGTGTCACTTTGATAGAACATAAAAGTACAGCCTTCCTCAGGTGGTATGTATCTTATTCATGTGTGCACACTTCATACATTATTACTATGTCAGTTTGCCAACATTATAACCTATAGCATGTCAAATGCATCGAAACATTCATCAATGACAAACATGTATAACTACGAACATTAACCACTGAATGCTGAGTAAGGCTGTCATTCATGAAATGTGTTATTTCTTCCTTTAAAGGTTACAACGTCTCACTTTAACCTGTATATTCTTACATTTTCATTTTGCAGCAATGTGTGCAACCGCCCTCAAAACGTCGTATTTGTGTCGCTTCTAAAAACCAAAATGTGGTGAATGAGAAAACACACAGACATGTGCCTGCTAACTAAATCTAGATTGACCTCCTATAAGGGAAATATGATACTGTACGTATCACAATATAATGATTACATTTATAGTGATATATACTGTAGATACCACAATATGGCAAATACACAACCACATATGCAATACATGTAAAACAAATTATAATTAATGATTAATATTAATGAAGTCATTGTGATACAGTTCTTGAACATAATACTTCAGCCATATTTCTTATTACGGTAAAATGAAAATGTCTTGATGGCTTTTGCCGGGTGCAAAACTATTGTAGACAATTAATCAGAGCTGTAATCTTCTAACTGCCGTCACGTTACAACCACCACAAAGCAGTGCAGCGGTGTAAATAAGAGAATACAAACAGCACTTGCAGAGATTGCAGTAAAAGGACAAGCCACTTCCTGACAGTGTCTTCCTGTGCACCCCCCACCCGTTTCTCCTCTGACCCAGGAAGCTAAAGCTGAGCGTGGGACCCGAGTTTTCTGTTACAGGGCGGTAAAAAGCTGCGAGAGCCGCTGCAGGAGCAGAAGGGCCCTCCAGCTCAGCGCGGAGACCATCTCGCCTCTCCGGTGACAATGCAGGCTCCTTCATGAACACTGAGCATCAAACCGAGTGACCTACTTCTGCAGAGGCTTCAAAGTGGGGCGATGAAAAGGAATAGGGAGCTTTGTGTTACGAGCTCCTCTTTAGATAAACAGGGAGGGGGGCAAATGAGAACGATGACACAGTTCAACATCCTCACTTGATGCACCAATGATAAAAAAATAAAAACATACACAGTCATACCCGATGTGCAGAAATACTAAGCTGATTAGAAACTTGATGTTAATCTTGAGGTCGACACACATTCTTTGCACACTTTACAGGGTAAAAAAAGGCCAACTGCTTTTCACAGGGCCGGACACTAATCTCAATTACTTCTGATCCTGTTTCTCTTTCTTCACACCATATTTCTCTGCCTCCCTTGGCATCCACATCCTTTGTGTTTTGCATGATGGATTTGTGGCCAGGTACACAACATAGGAGGGGGATTATTATCCTGCGCTGGCTGGAAGACAATGCAGAAACCCACATGCCACAGATTCCACAGGCTCACACACGTGTAGGCAGCAGACTGTATACAGGCCCACAGCCAGCCAGTCAGCTGACTGCTCCCCTCCTCACCCCTCTTTGAAAGCCCCTGCCCCGAGCCTCCCTTTCTTCATGGGGTTAATTGAAGCTTCCAGTGGGCCTCTTAAATTAAGGGCAGTCCTCTTATTTAACCTTGTGATCCCAAGACTAATAGCTGGCGGCTATTCATTGTTTTTTCTCTTCTAGTCGCCTCTTCTCAGGCCTGTGTCCCCAAACCCAGTTCATCAACCAACAACTAAACACCCTTTACTCAACAAAAAAAACGACTAAAACTAAAACTCTAGAATGTCCCAACTCTGATGTCGTAGACACCTGCAGAGACTCCTACAGGCATAAAAGTGACATGATGTACATCACAATTGACAGGCTACTGATTTCTACTGTGATTTCTAATGTTAACATACTGTATAATGGTAAGACAAACCATATTAATATTATTATACAGATTATATTCATCCATAAAACACTGGTCCATAAATACCCAAACTGCCTTGTGTCTGTGCAGCACTATCAACCAACGCCTGTTACGCAACAAGTTCAATACAAATATTTTCTTTGTTGCCATCATGCTTTGCGACGAACACCTCAGAACCTCTGTGCCAGTTAAGCTCATGAGTGCTACTTCCTGTTCCATTTCTTAAGGTCACAGTTCACTGAGAAAAACAGTGGCAGCACCAGTTGAGATGGTAAAGTACCTCGTATGCTGCACACTGCCACTCACACACCCACCAGGATCCCAGGGGAACCAGTCCTCCCAGTTGGAAGGGGCCCCTTCTCTTTTTTGGTAAAGGCATCATGATCACCACAGAATTTCTTTTAGAGGGAAAGCAAAAACAAAATTGACACGAGAGAGACAGGAAGCTTCAGCTGGAGCAGCGTTGCCCTCGCCCTGCCCTCCACCCACCTCCAGTTTAGGTGGAGCTGCATAATCACCGAGGTTCAAAAACTCAACGCCCTCCACCCACCATGAGGTCTCTGGCTTATCTCCATCTGTCATTACAATCAGGGACGCTCACGCATGTGGATGCTAAAGTCAATACAACACACACCACAACAACAAGCTGATGATGATCTTTTTAACGCTGAAATGGAATAAACTGACACACAGAATCAGACGCAGAATCAGACGCACAAACCTATTGGTTTCTCCCTCTTTTTCCAGCCCTGACTCTCGTGTTTTTGCGAGGCGGGGATGTTAACACATGGCACTGTTTTCCATCCACTCTGCAGGAAATGCATCATAGTTCATTGTGGGGGGACGCTGGTGTTTTTTTAACAGGAAAGTGTAAAAATAACCATTAGCCGGCGGTTCCAAGGCCCAGCGGAGCATGCCAACATTTAGGAATGCAGAGGTTGAAGTGGAGATGTGTTGATTTAATATTAAAGACAAACAGGCTGGTGCTGTTGTTATTGAGGCGACTCCTGACTTACTTAAAGTTAGAACCAAAATCATTTTTGTTTCAGATATTAGAAATAAATGAAACCCAACGTTGGGTGCAGCAGGTGGAAGTCGAGCGGAGAATGAAAGCAGACACTGAGATTGGTTGAACTTCTGGTTCATTGATTGTTGTTGCTAATGTCAGTTTACACATTCAGTTAAAAAAATGGATTCTAAAATTAGAGTAAGAAAGAACTGGCCAGTATTTAAAGATCTTGGCGCTGAGAGTCGGCCTGTGAAAATCTCTCCTAGCTCCACTTGAACAAACACACCTTCATCAGAAGGCCTGAGAGAGAGCCGGAGGAAGCGACAGGATAAAGAGCAGCGGTCCGCTGAGGAAACTCTAGAAGACAGGGGCACAAAGATATGAGCTGTGCACTCAGGAATGGAGGATGTTTGACGTTGTTCCTAGTATTCCCTTCTCCCGAGCCCCCTTCCCCTCCGACACACTCCCCGACACTGATTGAACTGTTTGTGTCGCCTCCTGTTATTGTCGGGGGGGTGAGCGGCTCTGAACAGTTTGCTCCACTCTGACTGAAATCCTGACTGCATTCCCACCAGCCAGCGCAGAAGAACTGACTCAGGGAAGGAGGAAAGGGAGCTTTGGCAGAGCCATAATCATAATAGAAATCTGTGATTGAGCTTTTCACAAGCGGGCGGTGAACAATGGAAGCTATATTTGATTGACGTTCACGAAGGCATTTCCTGACATAACTTCAAAATCACATCTCATGAGAACGCAGGGGTTACAGGAAGGGCTGCAAAGACCAAATAGGAACTAGTTTCCATGTCTTTTAAGAGTGCCGGTTTTAATGATCGCCTACTTTACTTTCTCTGTCTGCTTTTCACCCACAGTTCAATTTCTATCCGTCATGGCTGAGTAACTTCCTCACCCGGCCAGACAATATTAAGACCTGGATTAGCATGTTTGTGCAGGCATTAGGCTACCGCTTTTCCCTGGCGCTAAATATTTCCAAAGCATTTCCAGGCCAGAAAGAACGCCTTTGTAAACTTCCAGGACTGTTCCAGGTTTTCCCATGACTGTGGAAATGCTGCACAGACCATGTTTTGTGGCAATACTGGACTGATTGTTCCAGGAAAATGATTGTTCACTGAGGTTTTCTCAGGAAAATGTATATCTGAAGTCTGCGTGGATACACACGGTGTCTAGTCTTAGACATGACTGCTGGATAATAAACCTTAAGGTTGCTGCAGATTTATACTGAGGATTTCCATTATTGTGCAGTGCTGCTGAAATATTCTCCGGCTGGTGTTTGTTTGGGATGTTTACAGCCTTGCTTCAGAGCTGTATGTTTCCTCACTGACAGGGCAGAGAGGCGTGTGCTACCGCTGACAGAGGAAGCCACTCCGAAACTTCAAAGGAGGCCGAGGTGCCAAAGTTCAGCAGCCGAATTCAAAGAGTAAACCGTGAGCATATTTGAACTCATGTACATGGACATAACCTTAAGAGAAAATATTGTATTCTCTGAGAGTCTGGAGGATTAGTGTTGTGTTTCTATTGTTACTCTTATCTGATGAATGACCATCACCCAATACTGGCCTGAAATAATATGATAGAAAGCTGTTACTGTGACGTCACTGACTGGGGAGCTAGGGGACACAGATGCGACTGATAACAAAACAAATGGAATTCAGCCGCCATTCATTTGAAAATGAGGGATTTTCCTCCTTGTGTCCCCTATGATCCCACAGAATACAGCAGAATAGGATGGAGCCCCTTTTACACGTCTGTGATGAGATTAAAAGTTATTTACGTGACCTTTTTGAAGCAGGACTGCAGAGGAAATTCATCAGCATGTTATATAATGGACAAAAACAAGCATTTCTAGGACTTTGTAAGTATGTGCATCAGTGCAGTCAGACAAAAATGAAGAGCATCCAGATGTTGGCCTGTTTAATAACTGAATCTTTTGGGCAGTATTGTGCAGATGTTTTACTAACTCCATTGAATTACACTTTTCTTGATTTTATGTTGGTGTTTATAGTTCTGTGGGAGGTAATGGTCACATGGCTCAGCCACTAAATCATGGCAGGCTCTTACAAACAGACACTCACCTTCCAGCCCGCGGAGCTGTTGCTGTCCCCTTTATCCTTGAAGTAAGGCACGTTCTTCACCATCCAGTCGTAGATCTGCGACAGTGTCAGCCTCTTCTCTGGCGAGCTGTCTATGGCTTTGGTGATCAGGTCAGCGTACGACATGTTCCCCCAGGCGTTGCGACGGGACGAGCTGCTCTTCCTCTGGCCGGAGCTGCCCAGCGGCACGACGCCAGGAGGAGGCACCTGTTGCTGAGGCGGCAGCGGCGGACCCGGGATCTGCTGCTGCTGCTGCTCGAGAGGATGGTGCTGGTGGCGGTGCTGGTGATGCGGATGCACACAGTTGCCCTCCCGACACTGGACATCACTGCAGGGCAGCTCATGCTCCGCGTACTCGTCGTAGTCCTCCTCCAACAAGCCGAGGTTCCTGATGAACTCGGCGTTTCCTCCCGGCTCCTGCTGCACAGACGGCGCCGGGGACGACGTGTTGGAGCTGGCCGGGTCACTGAGCTCCGGCCGGGGCAGCGGCCAGGTGCACGACCGCGGCCGGGAGAGAGGTTCAAATTCCGGGTCTATTTCTACCGGTGGTGGTGGCGGTACCTCAGCCATGTCCGAGTCGCTCTCACTGTCACACAGACACGCGCATAAAAAAGTGATAATTAATGGTAGAAAAAATATCAACAGGTGGAAAACAAAATGTTGCGTTCAAATACCAGATTCTACGTCTGAGCCAGATAAGATAATAGAGGTTTGTAGTTTAAAGGTCGGAGAACTGTGTCGTTGAAGGTCTTCGCTGAAGTTCACACCATCCTGCAGCGACTCGTTAACTCTCAAGTCCGCCGCTCTGTCTCTGACAGCCGTTTACTCTCTGGTGCTGCGTTCAAGGACCAATCACAGGCTCAGACATCTGGCTTGAACAATTTGACGGCGCATTCAAGTCCAATAACGTACATTGACTCTATTCGAGTGCTCTTTGGTTGGAAATCATGTGGATGTGTTCATCATATGTGCAACGTATTTCTTTACAATGAAAAAAAAAACCCATAGCTTTGATAATTAATTAGGCAATCATTAATTAGCCATATTTTACTCTTCATCTTATAAGGAGCTGCAGACTTTTCATGAGTTAAGCATTTTCTTCCTTGAAATACTGAGACACTACCATGGTATCATGCATAATGGTCATCTAGACAATTATTGTTAAATATTAGTATTATAGACTAGATTAAGTTTGTAGGCTATCGGCCAAATCAACAAGCGAGGGAATATACAGTATTTATTAATAACATAATTACAACCACATAAAAAAGTGAGCATCTCCTACAATTCTGCAAATATTGTGTAACTTCCTTCTCGTGTAATTCTAACTCATTTTGACGGCACATGAATGCACCATGAAGGCAGAACAATATGCAGACTCCCTCTAGTGCTGACAGACTTTGACCACCAGAGAAGTGTTATATTTGAATAGTGGTTTTCATATTGAAATATCTTTGCAGATGTGCTAATTTTAGAAGAGTGACACATTTATCAAGTGTAGTTGTGTGTTTCCCCACAAATGGTCTTATGTTCATCAGTCCAGCCACCCGTTGATATTTGTGGCCAGTTAGTTATGATTTTGATATCCAAAACAGTGCCATTATTTAATCAAATGTCTTTACAATTAGGTTATAGGCTTGTCAGTCATGGCCAATTGATCAAACTGGGTGAATACAGAATACAATTGCTGAATTTAACACTTACTTTTCATAATAACACATTTCATCACACTGCAGAGGTAGCTTTTTGTTGTTGAAATGTCTGGCACCCAGTCTTGTGAGAAATCCTATTATATGCCCGGAGCTGTCAGTAGTGCCATCTAGTGGATTATTTTCATATACGATTTCTGAGCAGAGCCAGGTGTATTTCCACACAAAAACACTTTTTTTACTTTATACATATACAAGTCGGGAAATGTTGCCAAAATCTTATCACGCCAACTACGTGTTTATGGAAAAGTGAACAAAATGTGGAAATGGGGCACTCAACTGTCAAGCGCTCGTTCTCCACTTTCTCAGACAATAGATGTGGGTGTTTTTAGACCAGATGGAATCTGTGTGGTACATTGTTAACATGTTTTTTTAAACCTTAAAATCACTTCCCTTGCCCAAGGGCACAAGGTTCATGGTCTTATTATGCTACTACTGTAAACCTGATCTGAGGCCCTAGATGCTGCACATAAGTTACGCTTGTTTTACGACCTGTCTGGAAAAACACCATTAATCACAATTGCATGTTTTCATCCACCTGTTTGTTTTTAAGCTGAAGGTCTTTAACCATCCATCCAACTAAACAGTCCACTGTGGTTTTTAATGCAACCTAATCTCCAAACATGCCTTCATATGAAATTACTTTCATGTCAATATTATATTACATCTCTTTTATTTTTTTTTATTTAACCAGTATAATTCAACACAACAGTTTTGGTGCACCACTTTGTACCAACTGTGTATCACAAAACACATTGGATTACCTGTTGATACATTATAGTCAGTTAATAGTCTGCATTAGTGTTGGATTATGTAAATAAAGGTTGAACAAAAAGCTACAACTGGACTTCTGTTGCTTTATATTGTTTGTATTCTTCGTAAAAGCACTAGAATAAACACAATTTCAAGATTGGTTTTACAGTCTGATCAACATTGTAGAAACAGTAGATACTGTTCCATGTTTGAGGACCAGGACACGGACTTGATGCCAGTCCACTCCAACAGACCTCCTGGAAGAGTTTAGAGATCCAATCTGTGCGAGTAAACACGATCATGGTTGCAAAGCCCCGCTGACGTCTTACTTTTATGTGTCCACATTCAACATATGTTGACGTATGCAATTGTCTTAAGCTCAGTTGAGGAAAACATCAGCATCCTTGAGGACTTCCTCCTTCTGGTAGAAATAGTCTCTGAACCAGGAAATGTGTTCCCTCTTCTGCTGGACTGTCAGGTAGGGGTTCCTGCACAGACCGGCCACCACAAGCTCCATGAAGTGACGCACTGGTCCCTGACGGGGGAAACCCTCCTCTAAGTGTTTCTCTAAGAAGATATGCTCATGGAACGGGACGCTGGTCTCCTCCTCAAGACCTGACACAGAGCAAAAATGTGTGTCAGTGTGGTTTTTGTCCTTCTCTGTACATTTAGCATCAGCATTCACTACTCACCAGCTTCATTGTTTAAAGGATATTGCCACATTTTCCCCTCTTTGGTCCACTGGATCATTTCCTCAAGCCCATTGCGGGGCGTTTGGTTGGTTGACAGAGACAACTGATTAGCAAAGTCCATGTCCCATAGAGTTGGTTGTGCTGAAAATATGAGAGCAGCATTGAGGGCAGATGTCCTGATGAAGTTCAAACCAAAAGCTTTGGCAGTGACAATACATTTGACGGAGACCACCTGCTCTATTGTCAGTACAACAGGACTAAAAAATATCTAGACAAATAACACCACAAATAATCCACTGTCAACAAACATAGCCAATACATCAAAATTCATCGTTACCAAGTGTTGATTCATCTCCATCAGTAGTGGGGGAGAAGATGTTAAGTCTTTTCCCTGAGAACAAGTTCCTCCTAAAAAATAAGGACGCACATTAAAACACATCTCAAAACCTATCGAGTAAAGACCATGATGAAAGTATTTACCTCCTCCGAACACCATCCAGCTCAGCAGTGATTCCTCTGTCGTGCGTATACCCTCGCCCGTCATCATCAAACCGGATTTGATTGGCCGGCCGAGCGTTCTGTCGGTTGGGATTCTTTCCTACTTTCATGTCAGCGATTATTACGCTGAGAAAATGTGTTGGATTTAATATTTATTGCATGTGAATGAGTCTATTTTGCATTACACAGAAATAATCTCATTTAATTATTCAGACCGTAAACATTCATATATTGGAGACATACCACATACCCCAGGTTGCTGACGTCCCCTTTCTTCTGAGCCTCAGTGATGGCCTCGTGCTGCCTCAGCTGCCTGAGGAGCTCAGATTCGGCCTGGCTGTGGTCTGGCAAAGTGGACGCAGCAGCAGACGCAGCTGAAACCAGTTCAGGATCCAGTGTCTCTCTAAAAAAAAACAATCAGGAGAAAAAAATATATATACATCCTCCTTTGATTAGGGTGTAAAGTCAGTAAAAAGTGTACAGGCACAAAATTCAGGTGAAGCAATTAAACCTGCAACAGAATCAATGGCAGCAGTGACCGTGTGTACATCTCATCATGTTGAGACGAAAGTCAACACTTCTTTTCAAATGTTGTAATGCAGCATAGAACTGAAAGAAACATGCATTGGCTTGTTAAATGCAATCTGACGAACAACTTCAAGCCCCGTCTCTCACCTCTGTGATGAAGCCTCTACTGTCGCCTTCTGAAACATACTGATAGTGCTCTCCATCACTGCTGGCTTTGACTTGGGTGTAGACTCATAACTCGACTTCAACTTCAAGTTTTTGAGCTTCCTCTTATTAGTTACTTCCACCTTCATGGCTCCAAGAAGGTCAAGGAGACTCTCTTTCCCACTCTTAGCTGCATCGGTATTCACTTGTTTTGGCGTTGCCACGACCTGCTCAATTTTAACATCCACCTGTTGTTGCATGGTTCTTCCCTCATCCGCCTTTAACAAAACTGGCTCCTCCTCCCTTTGTTCCGCCATCTTGATTTCTTCATCGTCACCTTCAGCTTTCTGTGTAACCAAAGTTGGAGTTTCTGTTGCGTTAGCGTCTTTAACTGCATTTGTGTTTTCATCTTGATTAAGATTGGCAACATTATTTTTCTTTTCGCAGAACCTGACCGGACTTGTGCTGAGGGCTTTGACTCCACCTCCGTTTGCAACCCTGTGTTGAAAGAAGAAAAAAAGAAGCTGACTCAATAATCATATAGGTCTCAGAATAAAAGGAATCACAGGAGTTAGAATGCCAATATTATTACAAACTTTGTGTGTGACAGGGCTTCTTTTTTTAAATTGTGATATTCATGTTGATAATAAAATATTGAAAAATACTGTAGTTAGCAATTGCAGCAATAGACACTTCATTGTTTAACCCGGTGGCTGCTGAGACCATCTTCTCTAGATTCATGTTATTTGTAGTTAACTTCATTTACACGTTACCATGGAATCCTGCCCGCGACCCACCTGAACCGCTTAAAAGAAGTGTCAGTCAAAACGTCCCGCCCCCCCCAACGGCTGTGAATGAAGAGCATTATTACGTTCACGCGTCACGTTGCCTTTCATGTTCACCCATGAACCAAACTCACCTGAAAACCGGGGCGGCCGCGTACCATTTTGCTGACAACACGCACGACTCATGTACACTCACGGAACACGTCCGAGCCGTGAACGCAGTCCGGAATAAAAATCTGTACATGACTGCTTCTTGCAATGTCCTTCCACGCTCCTGACGTTTGTCTCCGTTGCTACACCATAAGATCACCGTCGTAAACTCGGGAGGGTAAAATTGGTTCCGGACACCGGGGTTTGTGCGTTCAAAGGCACAGTACCCTCCCCGGGGGAACTGGCATGTCATTCACTAATAATGTAAGACTACACGTGTGTTGGTTATTTTTGCCGTTTAAAACACATCTCTTAACTGATTTTGCAAAGGAATAACTTTTCGATAGGCGGCAACTCCATCTATGAGGTCCGCAACCATAGTCTCGCGATATCAACACTGGAACGTGACTCAAAATGGCGATGGAACATAAGCGCTAATTCACGGAATGTCCTGGCTGCAATCCGTAAATTAGTTTGTTATTTATATCGAGAAATGGATATTCATAGAGAAGAATTAGCCTTGCGAAATAATTTTTGTTGCAAATCTCAACATTGACTGTTTTTATTCGTGTAAGTCCCCGCTTAAACTCGGAAAAGGAAAGGACAACTTCATACAGGTAAAATGTCAACGGAAGCTAAGTTACTAGCATGCAAGCTAACATATATCACATTAAGCTCACTGTAAGTTGATATTAAACAACATTACAGTCGATAAATGGCTTAAAATCAATTCTGTTTTAATGTTTTATATGAAGTAGTTGCATTTGCATGAATATATCGTAACTTTATATGTGGCTTGAGTGTTGTATGACGCTAGTTGTTATTGCGAGCGGATAGCCCGCTTTCTGTGGCGCTCAGTATGTTTGTTTACACACATGAAGTATAAAAAATGTCAAAAGTTCTTTCTTTGGACTTTGTCATGTTTAATGTAAACACGATACAACATTGAATCAAAGTGGCGGCAATCAGGCATTCTGTCACCGATAAAAGAAATGAGGAAGTAACGTAATCCCGTTCAAACCGATCACGTTATTCAATTGAGGCATTTGTAGTAGATGCTACTGCTTCCGTATAGTCTATGTCTTAGATTTGCACATATTTACACTGTAATAGTTTTCGAAAAGTTGCATAAAGATAATGAACTGCGCTTTAACGTTATGTTTTTACATTTGCGGACATGAGCGCTCTGAGACAGTTATGGCTTTATGTTTGCAGTTGTCTTCATGTTGCATTCAGGTAAACCATGTTAAAGAGCTGTTTGGGAACGTATACATTTGGTCTCATTGGGTCTGGCCATAGAGTCTTCTAGAACTTTCTGTATTGATTTTCCCACCAGCTGAGATATCACAAGGCCTTCGTGTATAAAGCTGAAGAGAAACAGCCGGTTGTTCTGTGCACATTGTCTCACTAGTCTTGGACACCTGTGACTTCTTAAATTATGTGATTGACCTCTTTAAAGGTGTGCACTCCATGTATGAATGCTGTTTTTGATGATGGCCTGCTCAGTGCAGATGTATAGTTGTCACATTAAAAAATATCTGAATGATGATCTGCAATAAGATATGCTTTCTCATATTTACATTGGGGGAATGGTACCAATGACACTCATGTGTATAAAGTGTCTAGAAGTAAACAATAGGCTGCATATAACGTAAGCTATAGTTCAAGGTCTAGATGCTGTGTTTGTAGCTTTTAGTGAACATTCACATTTTTCAAGAACTGAATTGTTTATATCCAAAACATAATGCTTAAAACTAGTGCTTCTTGAATAAGTGAAGTATTTTAGTTTGAATTTGATTGTTTTTATGTGTACATGTGTGGGGTGATATTCACAGACCTGTCTACTTTGTTAGCCATGGCGGAGGAACGTCGGCAGAAGCATAGTTCGGTCTCCCTGCCCACCGAGTCCATGAAGGCAATGGCAGAGTCTGTGGGAGTGGGGCAGTTACAGGAGGAAAGCTGCGCAGCCCTAAGTGAAGAAGTCAGCTACAGAATTAAAGAAATTGCACAGGTAAATCATGGCTGATAGAAGCGGATATTTTGATTGCAGGTCTGTTAAATGCTTGGGTGGACACCACCTGCTTGAATGTCTTTGTCATATTTGATACATACGCTTTATATTTGAATTCTGTTTGGACTCTTTTCTTTCTCCCTTTTTCATAGGATGCCCTCAAATTCATGCATCACGGGAAGAGACGTAAATTAACCACCAGTGATATAGATAATGCTCTCAAACTAAAAAATGTGGAGGTGAGGAAGAACATGAGTACTTGATGGATGCTATTGAAGGAAAGCATGAATTGGGTCCTTTTCTCTGGTTTCTTTTTAACATGTGTGTTCTAAGTAATTCTCTTTTTGTTCTAGCCCTTGTATGGGTTCCAGGCGCAAGAGTTTATCCCTTTTCGCTTTGCAAGTGGAGGTGGAAGAGAGCTTCATTTCTATGAAGAAAAGGAAGTCGACCTCAGTGACATTATTAACACACCGCTCCCCAGAGTTCCACTAGATGTGTCTCTCAAAGGTATGCAGATTATTAGTATTTCATTCATTATACTCCGGGACGTTGTATTGTTTTGTCTGTCAGCTCACACACCTTGCTTGTTTGTTAATCCACAGCCCATTGGTTAAGCATCGAGGGGGTGCAGCCTTCTATTCCAGAAAATCCACCACCAGGTGAGCCTGTTTATATGTTTTTATCTTTTTACAGATGAAAAAATCGACAGGAAAAAAACTTCAAATGAGCTTTCCTTTACTGCATTTCAGCGCCAAAAGAGCAACAAAAGATTGAATCTACAGAGCCCCTCAAAGTCGTCAAACCTGGTCAGGAGGAGGAAGGTTCGATTCAAGGCAAGAACCAGGGGGGAACGGCTGCTGATGGCAAAGGTCAGTCTCTTGTGTTCAACTTTTCCCTGTCCCGCTTTGCTTCCTTCTTCCCTCCCTAATCCTTAATGACTATGTTTACGTCTCTTTCAGGAAAGGAGAAGGGTCTTATACGTTTGAAGCCACGCAGCACTCATGAGCTATCTGTGGAACAGCAGCTTTACTACAAGGAAATTACAGAAGCTTGTGTTGGCTCCTGTGAAGCTAAAAGAGCTGTAAGTCCTGCTTATGTCTGTCCACATATATGGTTTATTTAATGCATGCTGGGTAACAATGTAATTACCCTTTCTTTATGAATATTATTCATTTTGACTAGAAATTACATTGTGGGCTTCAATAATCAACTATAAAGTAACTAAATGGCAACATTTTGCATCCAACAGGAAATTGTTTGTGCAATTACAGAATTTTACTAAAAATGATCAAATAGTAGTTTGAACCTCATTTCCCATGTCACTTATGTTTGATAAATGTTTCTTCTTGTGTCTTTCAGGAAGCATTACAGAGTATTGCTACAGATCCTGGATTGTATCAGATGCTTCCAAGATTCAGCACATTCATTTCGGAAGGAGTGAGCATCTTTTCCATCGTCTCCGAATGTTCCAAAGCAATACTTACGTTGTGAAACCCAAACATATCATTGCACAAAATACTGATTTTATGCTCTTCTTAAAGGTTCGTGTGAATGTGGTGCAAAACAACTTGGCTCTACTGATTTATCTAATGCGGATGGTCAAAGCTCTGATGGACAACCCCACCCTGTATTTGGAGAAATACGTAAGTTTTAATTTAAGGAAATGAATGACTGTATTTTTATTTTAATATTTGCTTTGATTAAACACTTTTGGGTAGGGATGCACGATATTGGATCACGTCACGCTGCGCACGCAAATCCTCGCGCCCTAGGGCATTTAATCTGATATAATCAAGGAAGCAGCAGTCTTTATTTATCGGTTTAATATATTGGCATGTTATCCGTGCACCTCTACTTTTGGGGAGCATTAGTAGTTCCAATTTTGTATTATAAGCTGACTTAAAGCTTGTGTTGGGAGGTTAAATGGCATAATCCCCACCAAGAGTTTCTCACTAAAAACACAAAAGTACAAGATTTTTCAGTTTTAATTCATCACAATAACGTTGCATTTTACCTTGACCCTATACTCATTTTTACTTTTTGGCGCTTAAATGCGTGATAATAAAGTCACCTCAACTGATGTTATCTGTTAACTAACGATGAATGAATTACAATATAATAGGCCTACGTGTCCGTTTACTCAATGTAGCATTATCAGGGATTAGCGACTAAAAAACATTAACGTCAATCTCTCGATCCTGCAACTTTTTACCAAATAGCCTATCGGCCCCTAATCACATTTATTTTTCGCTTGCCCGATTGCACAACTGAATGAGGCATTCTACAGAGTCTACTTGCATGCTTTAAGGGAAAATCTCAACATATACATTTATTCTCATTAATAATAACACATTTTCTGTGTATTTGCAGCTACATGAGCTCATCCCAGCTGTGGTGACGTGTATTGTGAGTAAGCAGCTGTGTTTGCGACCAGATGTTGACAACCACTGGGCTTTACGAGACTTTGCCGCTCGCCTCATGGCCCAAAGTTGCAAAACCTTCAGTACCACGACCAACAACATCCAGTCCCGTATTACCAAGACTTTTACTAAGGTGGGTTGTGTATTTTATTAATACAGTAAGGAGTCAGATATATCCTGACTCAAGGCATGTAATGATGTCTTTTTACATTTTAATGTTTGATTACATACTTTTTTTAAATGAACATCCCTGGCACAAAAAGGGAAAAAAATACCAATGGATAGTTTTGACATAAAACATAAATGTTACTCTATTTGATTTTAACTTTACACCACTGTTTAAAACACTTGATATACTAAACCAGACTGGCATGTTTCCTCAGAGTTGGTTGGATGACAAAACCCAGTGGACGACACGTTATGGATGCATCGCTGGACTTGCTGAACTGGGACCTGATGTGAGTGTGAATCTGTTTTCTTTATATAAGTCTTTTTAATATTTACTCTTTTCAGTTTGCACCAACCGACTTATCTCCCCCCCCCCCCCCCCCCCTCCATCAGGTGATTAAGACGTTGATCCTTCCTCGGCTTACTGTAGAGGGTGCTCGCATCAAAGCAGTGATGGAAGGACCAGTGGTCTCCAATATTGATAAGATAGGAGCTGACCATGTTCAAAGCCTCTTACTGGTAAGAACTTTGTGATTATTATGCATTTAAAAGTAGACGACTTCCCACAGATTAATACATTTGTATCCTCTAATGGTCAGAGCATTTTGTTAAAAAAAATCAGTAATTGTTTCTTACTTTGTATCAGCCCAGTAATTACATTTCATAGATACAAAATGTTGTTTTTTTTGTTGTTGTTTTTTTTTAAAGAAACACTGTGCAAGTGTTATTGCCAAGATCCGACCTCAGCCTGACAACGTGGAGCAGTATCGGACGGACTATGGTTACCTCGGTCCAATGCTTTGCTCTCATGTAATGAAAGCCAGGACTCAAGCAGCACTGCAAGCTCAACAAGTCAACAGAACCACGTTAACAATCACACAGGTACATTTAATACTAATAAATATATGAACTTTAGTGAAGTATAAATTACTTATTATTAGAGGAAGCTGAAAGAATATATATATATATATATCATTATATATAGGTGTAATTAAACCAGCACACAGCTGTTTAATCATGAATGATGAATCCTTCTCCTGTAGCCTCGTCCCACACTCACTGTCTCACAAAGTGGATTAAGTGGGTCGACGGGGTCACGCACTCCCAGCATCATTAAGGTTCCAAGCTCCCTCACCCTGATGTCCCCTCGACCAGGGACCCCATCACAGCCATCTCCCCCGGCAACGAAGTACATCGTCATGGCAACCAGCGCAGGAGCCGCCTCAACTCAGCAGGTACTTTGATTGTGAAAAATCTATTGCATTGTTGAATGTTGCTCTACAGCACCACCATAACCTGAAATCTCCACAGGGAACTTTTGTCTATATTGATGAGATGAAATATAAAAATAAAGCTGCTGCAATAACAATATAAAGATAATAAGTGATGACATTTTATGGCAAAATATATCTAACGTGTTACAATATTAAAACAACAGACAAAAGCACTAATACAAATTATTGAATACAGCTTTGAAACATTTACATGTAATTGGTGTAAAACTTAACAGGTCTCGAATTTTAGGAGATTTACTGAAACCCTTGTTTGTAAAACTCACAACTCTTTCTTCTTTTCTTCCCTCTAGGTCATCACCCTCAGCTCTTCCCAGTCGGCCTCACCAGTCACTAGCACTGTTCCCAGTGCCACTTCGACCCTGCAGCCTTTGGTAAAACTGGAGTCTGGTAGTGGGCCTGGACTAACAGGTTCACGACCCATGCAGAAGTACATAGTTGTATCACTGCCCTCGTCTGCCTCTTCCTCTTTGGAGCCTAAGAGCTCTGTGCTACCAACTTCAGTTTCCTCAAACCCACTAGAAGCAGCGATGAAGCTCGACCGGTCAGAGTCTCCTGGAGCGAGCACACAGTCGCCACACTGAGACTCGTATAGGTAGTTGAGATTTTTACCATGTTGATGCAGCTGAACACACGTTTGTTTGGGCTGAACTTAACTCTGGCCTGGTGTGAAGAGGAATATGAACTCATGACTGATAAAGAGCAAATGGGACTAGACTTTGTAAATATGTTAATGCCCAATGAAAACTGAGGTCTAGCTGTGAGATCTGTAATGTTTCAGCGTATATTCTAATTGATTTCATGTTTCTTTTTTTACTCAAAAATAAATCAGATTTTGTATGATATCCTTTGGTCTGGATGTGTTTTATATCACTGTTAAAGATCAATAGTGTGTACAGTTTGATATCATCAGATTTCACTGCTTATCAAAACCAAATTGCTGAACAGCTCTTTAAACAAACTATTTCCTACCACGTTACTTACTGCACCTACCTTGGTCATCACTGAACACAAGCCAGTTTAAACCACATGAGTGACGTTAAAATGTATGTATTAATATTAAAGTAGCAATCCTGCAGTGTAAAAAGAAAATATATATTACATTTGAAAGCTCTTTTTAGATTTACACATTACGCGATTTGAATCACCAATTCAAATTATTAACAGGGCTGTGCAGGGCATGTGTTGATTAAAACTTTGAGTGGCCCGTCTTTTATTTTGAAGAGGACAATTGCGACACCGGGAGCATTTCCGGTGTCTCCGGCGTTTTAACGCGAGATTTGTAGTCATTTCACTTTTCTCCGAGGAAGAACATCGTAATTTCGGATTAATCGTGGACCGAATTAAACTAAGATGCATTTCAAAGTGCGGCCTTCAACCAAGGAAGACTGCAAGGAAATCTCGAGGATGATCTTGGTGAGGCCCGTTGCTCTTTGCTCACCTTAAAACGCCGTTGTTGTGCTTCACTAATGCAACGCTTAATGTAACCCCCCCCATTCCTTAGGAGTTGGCGGTTTTTGAAAAAATGTCCGACCAAGTGAAGATATCTCATGAAGGTAATTGTGCGCTTAATAACTGACTTTTAAAGATGCAGAGAAAATGACTCTAAAACGGTTTAAACTGGTACTAAATGACATGCATCCTCTGTTTTAACGCCATATACGTCATCAATTACACCTGTGATTTGCCTGCTGTGAAAAAGGTCTATAAAAGTACCAAGTGAATATGCACAGATCAGTAATCAGATTCCAGTGCGTGTGATAAGCATGCGTGGAGGGGAGTCCGGCAGGGTTGAATCCGAAGTAGGAGCACATCTCCGGGGGAACATTTTCCAAAACGTGGCTGTGTCCATGGAGCTACTTGCTGCTCTTTTCTTTATCATTCGTTATGCAATTTGATTTTCTCTAGGAATTACTCCACGTCTCCCTTAATGTTATATTATGAACGGTGAGTATGCTTGAGTACTCGGCAGTGAACATTAATACAACAGCCAGACGGTACAATATAGATGGAAGACTGCATGCAGGTTTGAGACATTCAGGATTTGCAAGTTTTTTTTATAGATTAGTAAAGGCATTCTACATGTTTGAGTAAATGACTTAATCTGGAAAAAACATGCAGATCTAGATATAACATTTGGGTATGTTCAGTAGAAGGTTCTTTAATTTCTGTTTGTCAACCTAATAGTCAACTTGGTAGCGATGCTGCCATTCTTGGTACTGAGCTTCATGTGTTGATGTTCTTTTATGTGTCTTGTCACATGACGAGTGCTGATGAATACTAATATTACATCTAATGTAAAGATAGTGGTGAGAATGATCTGTGTTGCTTTACTTCAGAGCTGGAGCAGGACGGTTTCTGCCAGCATCCCTTCTTTGAATGCCTTGTTGCAGAAGTGCCCGAGGAGCAGAAATCTAAAGAAGGTAGAGTTTGGATCCAAGCCTTTTCTGTCATAGTCTTCCCCGTCAGACAGGTTTAAACTTGTCAGCATCTTGCGCAGATAATTCATTTGATAATACAATCCGTAACCGGCAAATAATGACGAATGCTCAAGTGCAAACTCAGAAATCAACAGTGTGAGATTTTTGTTGGCATCCACTGACTTGAAATCATTCACCGTTATTTATGTAAGACAAAATAATTTATTCCACTATATATTTGTTGGGATTCAAACCTTTCTGATATTCCTCCTGCTTGTCTTTGTGATGGCTTGTTTCTTTTTGTCCAGGCAGGATTCACCGTTGTGGGATACGCCCTTTACTTTTACACTTACAGCACATGGAAGGGCCGCTCAGTGTATCTGGAGGACCTGTACGTGATGCCAGAATTCAGAGGTAAAATATGGATTGTGATCAACGAAGCCTGAAAAGAAAGATATTTAGTAGTTAAGTTTAGTTTTGAGGACTTGCTTGTGTGAATCGCTATTTCTTCATGTTTCTGTCACATCTTTTATCCCCAAGTAAAAACATTTCTTATTGATTTCCTTTACAGGAAAAGGCCTCGGCAAGGGTTTACTGTGCAAAGTCGCTGAGGTAAGAACGTGTTTTTTTTGTTGTTTATTTTTGGCCAATAAATCCCAGTTTTCCAGAAGCGATGGATCGTCTGTCCCGTGTGGAGAACAAGTCACAGTGCAAGCCTGTTTGTTTTTTCTCAGGTGGGGAAGAAGAAGCAGTGTGTCCGGCTGCAGCTGTCTGTGCTGGACTGGAACACTCCTTCCCGAGACTTCTACGCTGCTAAAGGAGCTCAGGACCTCACCGTCAGCGAAGGCTGGCACTGCCTACGTTTTGACGGACAAAACCTGGACAATTTAGTAAATGACGCTCCGAATGATTAACATTTGTGGTTGTATGAAGAAGTGAAATATTGCCTTTTATCAGGCATTTTAAATACACTCTGATCAGGTGATGCTGTGTGAATATTTTGTTAAATTTCCCAGAAACACGATGTGAATTGACCAGAGTAGATCTGACCCCAGATGTGACACCATATCCTTCCAGTAGGTGGCGTAGTTAAGCAACGTTGAATTTCTCAACTCTCCGAGTGTTCGGTGATAAAACGGACCACACATTCAGCTCCGTCTCTAGACTGATATCTGTGAGTGTCTTCTGCTTTGGTTGAATAAATCATAATCAAATCATTGGAAATGATTTATTTTTGTATAAAACATATTTAAATCCACAACATGTTAAATCACCCAAAAGAAAAACATTTGAAATATACACACGTGTGCTAAAAACATATAAATGCACAAAACTTACAAAGGCTGTGGTGACATGTTTTTCTTTAGTTTGTTTTTTACCCTTTTACTCAAGTGTTCTGGTTCAGAGTTGAGAGTCAAAATCCCACTGTGTAAAAGTTGTATACTTGACCTGGTAAACCCAGTATACTGGTTACAGTTACAAGTGACAGTTGCACATTTCCTTCATGATTATTGCACTAGAATCAGATTCTCTCCAGATTTATTTTTGAAAGACACAAAATTCTAGTAGGGTCTTTATTCCCCTTAAAACCAAGTAGATCTTTTCCTTTTTCCTTTTTTTGAGACCACTTCTTTTGAAATTTAAAGCACAATTACAAGACGTGTTGGGTTTTGTGGAAGGGTGTGACTCAACTTTGTTGACCAGAAAACCTGATGCCATGTTTTAAGATACATGAGTATAACAAAGGATTACAACACTTAACATACTAACACAAATGTCATAGACTTGGAACACAATTATTAAATAGTTTAAGGTGATCTGAGGATTTTATAGTTCTGATTGTTGCGTAGTCACAGTCCAAGAGTGTTAAACAGGATTTCTTTAATATCTTCAAACCTTTAAAGGTTTTTCTCATGATCAAGTCATCCTGTAGTGATCATTAAAATGAAAGAAAGGAAAAGTAATTGTGTGTAAAGGTGTGGTTATTAAAGGCTGTTAAAATATATTGGTATAACAACCAATTGTGGATATGTAATCCGTTCAAAGCTGCTCCCCCAGACTGACAGACATGTTGGCCGTTCATATATTTTCTCCGGCCCGACTTTTGTGATTGGACGGCGTTTTTACAGTCGTGCCACGGCCACAGATGACATTTAAAACCTTTTTTTTATGTCGGAGCATTTCATTTATTTAATGCTATCAGTATGTTACGAGGATTTCAAGTAATATAACAGAAAGTGTTTCTGAATAGAATCACCTACTCAACCTTTAAACTATACAGTGATCACGTGAGTGTTTAAAATGCTGACGCTGGCTTCCCCGCCCGCACCGCCGCCTCTCAGACGTACGCGTTTCTCCCATAGTTACTCGGGGCAGCCTGAGACGTCGCCGCGGTCGACAGCACATGTCCTCTGGAGGATGGTTGGTATGGATACGGTCTGAAACACGGAAGGCGCGCTTTCAATGAGGTTCTACTTCACCCAATGATCAGACGTTTCAGTGACACATACTCACATTTTTTCCTTTGGTGTGTTGACTTTGCAAGAACACATGAGGCACGCTCCGCCACAGATGGCAAGTACGGCTGAAGACCAGCCGATATACAAGCCCTCCCCGATCTCATACCTGTTGATGCAGATGTCGTACAACATTACACATTGTTTCTGTGTTACTGAATCCACGGTAAACTCAATGACATGGTGATGCAGGATGCATTGACTCACTTTGTCCCCGGATAAAACTGGTCAAAGAACTCCTGTGTGATGTTGGCTGCATACCAAGATATGGCAATCATGGTGCAAATCCCTGCAAAACACACACAAAAAAACATTGTTTACTTGAGACGAGTGGGATGTTTTTACAATGCAAACAAGGGAAGGTAACGAGCACATGGTCAACATCATGTTTTTAGATAGTAAAGTGATGTTGGGAATGAGCAGTTTACGTCTGCTCTACAAGCCTTATATTGTTGTAATAAAACAATATTAACATTTCAAATGAAACTGGAGCATTTTGTTTGTGCAGTAAAAGGTCCCTGAGATGACCAGTGTCACTTTCTGTTCTTTTTTGTAGTTTAACAATGTGACCTATTCTCACAATCCAAATGCCTTCACTAATGGCAGCTTTTCAGCACGTTTGTTGGAGTAGGGATAACCTTTTGAACTTGTGGCTCATTTTCTGATAGCTTGTCTTCTGTACACAGAGATCCGAGTGCCAGACATGATTTACCTTTCTAGCTATTTGGTGTGGTGTGGTGGCGTGCATCCTCCTGGGGATATCTGCATATCTACAAAGGGACCTTTCTCCATAAAGCACGGCACATTTGAGGTCACCAAACATTTGATCATGTTTTTTTCGTCTAACATGACCATGGAATCGACCAACAAGTCTTTACCCTGCAGTAAAAAGAACACTCCTCCGATCGCAGTGACCCTTCCCTTCAGCATGTAGTTTTCGCCTCCTATTTTTGAGCACTTCATCCCTCCGAGCGTTGCCACGAGCCCAAACGTCCCGAACACAATGGCAGCGATCATGAGTGCCCGGGAGGCCTGAATGTACCCTGTGTGCAAACATTAAAAAAGAGAATAACATTTATACTTGATATATATGATTTCATTGTGAATTTCCATCAATTGAAAATGAAAAAGCCATCAAGGTAGAGAAGTGAAAATAGAGCCTGATTTTAAAAATATATGGGAATTATCATGTAAGAAACAACTACTAATCCTTTATTTTAGCAGGGGGGACCTTATGATTTATGATAACATACATTTTTTTCATTTAAAAACAATGTACACAAAAAAACGTGTCGTATAAGTGATGGAATAAAACTATTTGTTTCTTAACAAAATATAAGTTTAAGTGATTCCAGTATGTTTTAGTGCCAATTTAAGCATTTAACCATAATTTGATGATTATCGGGATGAATCCCAATGACTTTGGCCAGGATGTTCTACACATGCAGTATATCTGAATATTCACAGTCTAAGCATTGAAACAAGTCGATGCAGTTCTTCTTATTGCCTTAGAAATGCTTTGCTTCTGCCAGGTGATGCTAACAGTTACAACAGGACAAGCCTGATGCAGGTGTGAGCCCCCTAGAGGCCACTGAGACTAGGCTAACCCTGGTCTAGAGGCCCACTGAGACTAGGCTAACCCTGGTCTAACTGGTCTAGAGGCCCACTGAGACTAGGCTAACCCTGGTCTAACTGGTCTAGAGGCCCACTGAGACTAGGCTAACCCTGGTCTAACTGGTCTAGAGGCCCTGTGAGACTCGGCTCACCCTGATCTAACTGGTCTAGAAGCCCACTGAGACGAGGCTCACCCTGGTCTAGAGGCCCACTGAGACTAGACTCACCCTAATCTAACTGGTCTAAAGGCCCACTGAGACTAGGCTCACCCTGGTCTAGAGGCCCACTGAGACTAGGCTCACCCTGGTCTAAAGGCCCACTGAGACTAGGCTCACCCTGGTCTAGAAGCCCACTGAGACGAGGCTCACCCTAATCTAACTGGTCTAAAGGCCCACTGAGACTAGGCTCACCCTGGTCTAGAGGCCCACTGAGACTCGTCTCACCCTGATCTAACTGGTCTAGAGGCCCACTGAGACTAGGCTCACCCTGGTCTAGAGGCCCACTGAGACTCGGCTCACCCTGATCTAACTGGTCTAGAGGCCCACTGAGACTAGGCTCACCCTGGTCTAGAGGCCCACTGAGACTACTGAGGGCAGAACCCTCTAACACAGATATACAACTTCAGCCACAACACTTAACAAATATATTGTCTTCAATCTAACCAAAAAAATCTGCATTTTTCAAACAATTAATTCTAGTTATATACCTGAAGGGAGAGAATTTCCTGGTTAATACGCCAACCTTTTCCATCCCCATCATAACGAAACAGAAATGTACCGTTTATGTATGGAACTGGAAAACATGTTTCTGCCTGTGGTGAGATGAGGGTCTGAATAATGTAACTGCAGGACTGAAGACGAAGGCTGGGCATTTAGTGTCATGTGTTTGTAATGTATTTAAATGAATGGGTTAAAAAAAAAGGTAATTAACAGTCTCCAAACAAACTGAAGTAATATTCTAAGTAATAAGTTAACATTTGTTTTATTTTTTTCCTAAGTATGTATTTGTCTAGGATGTTGTTGTGCTTGTTTAAACTCTCATCTTATCATATCTTATATTACCCGTCTTTACTACAGATTATAGCCAGTACGATAGATTGCACCTGATAGGCTTTTAAAGGTACACTAACGTCCTTTCTGGATTGAGGAACACAAAGGCAAATAAGAGCAGACATTCATCCACCGTTTGATCAGCTGAATCCCCTGTGAATCTTTAAGAGTCAAACTTGTATTGTACGTAACATCCTCACCTGTATACATTCAAGATGAATTACAATGTGTTTCTTGTTTCCCCCCCTTTTTTATACAGTTTTTCTCGTTTGGTACGTCACAGCCTCCGACATCCAGACCCCCTGAGCAATCAGCACAAACAAAACCACTTCTGTGTTGGCCACATACCATTAAGTGCCAGCAAAGATGGAAAATCCCGGCAGTTGTGAACTCCCGTAGAGTCGGTCGCACAGGACATCCATAGGTTCTCGTAGATGGTTGATGTGGTGATAACGTTACCGTCCACCGAGGAGACCTTCCAGTATCGGTTTGGGAGGGCGATCCCAACCATCAGCCAGGCCAGAAAACCAAGGAAGAAGGCCAGCGCTTCCACTATGGCATTCATACTCCCTTTTGTGTCTTCTGTCCGACCCGTGTAGTTATCCGGGAGAATTCAACGCTTGCTACAAACAATGACTCCGAGCTATCTTCCTGTTGTCAGCCCTAAAGACTCAGTGTGCCAGACCAGCTCCCACCGAGCCCCCAGAGGACCACGAATCAATGATTCATTGCAAATAACCCACTTATGATTGCTCCTATTATTCTCAACTCTATTGAACCCTTTCAAAGAGTCTAAATGTTTACCCAACTTCAGGGACAACGGGAGGTGAAGTCCAACCTTTTCGAGCCCGCTTGCTAACGTCTATAGACTTAAAGCTATTCGTCACCTTTTGACGTTTGCTTTGAACACCGTGTCAACAATATCAAACCGTTATTGATGGGATTGAAGTCACGTTTGTGGCTTCTCGTGTCGCCCTGCGTTCAAGGGATGATGGGTAGCTTAGTGGCACCGAGGGGTGAGGGTGCATCCCCGCACGCTGACCCGCAGATGACAGATAAACCCTGTTTGCTCGTCTGACAACTGAGCCCAAAAAGACTTGTGACCATTAGTTTAACAAACGCAGCCTTGTTTGTTATCGGGGCCTTTATCATCCTGGTGATGAAGTACCACCGCAGCCTTCTGACCACAAAAAAAGCATTTTACTTGACTCCACAAATGGTTCAAACCTAAACACAGGGACTTAGAGCCGTTTGACTGACTGCTTTAAGTCAAAGTTGACTTTGTAGACATTTCTAAAGACATAGTTCCAGTCTCAGCAGGAATAACGTACAGCTTCATTTTAAATATGTAAAATGGCATGTGCATTGCATTAAATACAGTGGAAACAATGAAAGATAGTGTCCCAAGAAGCGACCGTGCTATGTAAGGATACCCTTATGGAGCTATGATAAACCTTACTGTTTGTAAGGTTTATGAGGTCATTTGGTTTTATTGTGTTCACCTGAAAATACAATGTCATCCAGTTCAAGTACAATAAGATGCAGTATGTTGTTAGAAATGTTGTGGTACGTACATTCCCCTCATACAACCTCAACAGAATAAACTTTACAAGCGTCACAAACTTCACCTAGCTGTTGGATCACACGGCCCATGTAATGTACGGCACCGGCACTGCATTAACTATGTATGTCATTTTTCTTTTTTAATGTGTGACTCTCTGATTATGTATGTTATTATGGATAGTTAATAATTTATAATAGTAATAATGATTTTCTAAGAAGAAAAGTACGTGCCTCAATCAGATATTAATTTCTCTCAGTGTGACGTAGATTAGAAAAATGCACAGTCAGCAGCTACATGACACTGAATCGTCATCAGAGAAAATGTGAAAGCATATATGATAATGTGAAAAATATGAATAGAGGCACAGGATATAGAAATATATATATATATATATATATATATATTAAAATGTAATAAATAATAATAATATATATATATATATATATATATATATATTATTTATTAAATTTTATTACAAAAGATACAAAAAAGTAACTTTTCCAAGAGATTATAATAACATGAAACTGTGTGATCCGGCTTTTAGACCATTTCGACTTTAACTTACCTGGCAGTGCAAAAAGGGATGGAAACTCACGACAGTCATAGATCCCCGTCGAATCACTCGCACAAGACATCCAGAGGTTCTCATAGATTGTGGAGGTTGTAATTACGCTGCCTTCTGTGGTGGATTCCTTCCAATACTGATCTTCTAGTGATATGAAAATCAATATCCAGCCCGCAAAACCTAGGAAAAGTGCTATAACCTCGATGATCTCTTTCATCTTGAAAGTAATCTTCTATTAATAATTAGCAAACTAATAGATAATATCTCTATATCTCTGTGAGGAGCTCTATTCGCAACTTCTGTGTCTGATGTACATTTTGGGAGAACTGAGCTGATTTTCTTTTCCCCCCTCGTGCACTCAAACCTGGACTAATTTGAACATTGATTTGTTGGCTGTAGCTACACTATAAGTCTGCTATTCCCGCCCAAAATTGATGACATTTCACGTGCCTGGCACGTTACCATAGAAATGTAAGCATACAATGAGGTTTTTTTCTTTCCTCGTTTGATTGGCAGCGGAGGGAGAGATAATCTCTTGTAAAACAGTTATCACAGCTTTAAATCCACGAGCCAAAAGGCAGAATCATTTGGCACTGATTGCTTTGAGGCGTCTTCAGGAGGTAGTTAAGGTGACAAGTCATTGCTTTATTCAGAAGCAGTGTTTTAAGCAGAAACGTAGTTCTGATTGTCAAATACGTTAACGCTTTATGAAGGATGAAGTAAGCAAGTTTGATGAGGTGATTTAACGAAGCAACGTTCTTATTGTCCTGTAGATTTACTCTTCTCACATTCTTCTTTCTTTTCTTCCAAATCAGTTTCTTCTTCACATCATCTTGTCCTCCCGTCTGGATCCCGTTTCTGAGGAATTGGTAGCTCGGGATTTTAGGGAGGTCATTTAAAGTTCCATAAGTAAATACTCATGGGGAAATAGTGAATAGAGGGCAAAGCAAACACTGAGAGCTGGGTATGGTGAGCGGGGTGATTTATTGGAGGCAGAAAGTGGCTATTTTAGTACTGGTTAAGCATTAACAAGTCTGCAGCGGGACAAAAGATGCGTTGAAATTCTTTCTCTTTGTAAATACATTTTTTTTGTACTAGAGCATATAGATTTGACCCTGATGAAATGCTGTATTGACATATTACAGTGCTGTCACCTAGAAGACCACATAGGCTGCTCTAACACGCCCTTATAATGTTTACCTCTATACATGAAGCAACATATGGAAATAGTCAAACATGCAATATCTAGAAGTACGCATGTATTTCTGTACACCTGCACTGCAAAAACGTGCTCAATACCCAAGACGTCTTTTCAAAGTAAACACAGATGTTTACCCTTTGTTTGAGTCGACCTATTCTTTGTTTATGGGAAATTTCACCATTTACAGTCTATCTTATCAAATGTGAATTCTCTTTTGCCAGCCAGTAATCAGATGCACAGTTCAAAGTACTGTCATATACTTACAGTATTGAATAGGCATTCAGGCTTTAAATCATAATCTTATGTCTGTTAATATGTTATTGCCTTGCCCTTTAGTCATGTCCGCGTTGACCTCCTCGCTTAAAGGGAAAGTTCGCTCCAAGCCGAAGCTTTTTCAGCTTTGCAGACTCTGACACTGGCCGCGACCAGAAGTCGGCACTGCCACTGAGGTATTCAGCCACACAACCGACTTATTGTGATTAGAGTCATTTTTAATCTCTCAGTCATTTGATTTTTAAGCATTTATGTTAATACCTGACTGTAGAATTTTGTAGTTTTAACTAACTGTTCAATGGGAAGATGCTAAACTGCTTTAAAATGTTTTGTTAAACTTTTAATCTTCCATCCTTCCATTCCATACTTTGTCCAAAGTGAATTCCCTGGGCGTAATTATTTACATTTATCCTGGAAAAAGTTCCAATCTGTACCTTGTAACAGAAACATTTTTTAATAATAATAATAATAATAATAATAACAACAACAACAATAATAATAATAATAGATTAATACCATTTTTAATGTGATTTGATTGAGAGAGCAGTGTTTGAGACGTTTCATTTTTAAATAATATTTAAAAGCACTGATTTAAAAGAATGGAAGAAGTGAGTGAACAGCAGCCGCTGTTTGACCGTGTTTTGCTGCACAAAATGATACTGATCAGTCAGCGAAGCATCTTTTTGGGCATCAAGATGACTTTGATCATTTCGAATATAACGTAACTGGAAAAACCAGCATTTCTCCACGGACCTAAGTTTAGAAGGTGATTTGTGTGTGGGCTCAGTTCAGTAATGTGCTCTCAATAAAAGCTGTTCAAATAATGTGACGTTTGCAGAACGCTGAACAGTCAGTATTTGTGTGCTCGATGTAATAGAGTTTCGGTAAAGTCACTGTTTCAATATGGTCTGATTGATTAATATGATCACAGCTTTTTGTGTCTCGCTCTCAAACACACAAACTTGTCCACACGGGAGCTTGAAAAATCCTTTTGGGTGGGGGTGACCCCCGGTGACTTTAGAGATCCCCTGACTTCCTCCAGAGCCACCATGGTCTTTACATCAGTTCTTAAGGAAATATATATGATGAATAACGAATCACCATCAGCCTCAGCTGTAGACTTTGTTTAGTTTGAATTGACGTGTTAATATGCAAAACTACCATAGTAACCATGGTAACCATGGTACCTTCATCGGAAAGTTAGCATCGTCGCTGTGAGCGTGTTAGCAGGCTGATATTAGCGTTTAGCGCAAAGCATCGCTGTGCATGACTCCAGTGTTTCCCAAACTGTTTTTGGGGACCCACTTTGTAAAAAGGCCAAACCTTTGTGACCCACAGCAGGCCTCATCTATTTGGAGAAGATCTAATTGAATGTTCCTGACCATTTATAGTGCAATTTCCACGTAACTTTTACAGTATCTTCAATAGGAAAACCAGCCTTTTTGAAGGGATGTATGTGTGATAAATCCCAACTTTGTTTTAATGCATGTGTTAATGAAAGAATATTCACACGTAAGTCTGTGGAAGAAATCCTGCAAATTAATGGCAACCGTAATCCGATCTCCTGTGACCCGGGAATGACTGCTCTACACTCTTAGTCGTGTTAAGCAACAGTTTCTTTTCATTGTTTTGTGAAAGTCACACTTAACAGTCATTTTTTACCAATGAACTCTGAGGCAGTAGTACTGGCAGTACTTAGGACATAACGTTTTTGTGAAATAAGTTCAAATAGAGTAAAAGTAAATCTTTAGATTTGCCAGTGAGACGTACAGTACACCAGACAATGGTAGGTATAATAAAATATAATTTAACATTCACTTTTACTGCCGAATCGCTCTCAGTGTTAATTTTATATTAACTTTGAAACTTAGACATGAACTGCTTTGTGGTTTAATCATTTACCCCGACGGTAACCCAAAAGAATGAGCCAATTTAAATAAAGAAGTGAAAATAGAAACTTTGCAGTATTGTTATCTAAAAGAGAAAATCCAAAACTGGCCACTTTCATATACAGATAAATAGTAAAAAAATAAAAAAAAAGTTGTGATATGCAGTGTGATATAGTCGTCAGTGTTTCTTGCAAATTTCAAATTCATATAGCAGAAGGATTTTCAATAAGCCGTATTAAAGGGTTATTAAACAGAGGGTTACTAATATGCTAATGAAGATACTGATTGATATTAAGATGATATATGATGTATAAATTATTATTTTCAGGTATGTATGTATGTATGTATGGAATGTACTTAACCGTATGCTATGTTACCTACATGTACCATGCATGTTATGTTTTTATTTGTATATTTATTTCTATTCGCATTTTGTTTCATTTTCAGTGTACTCTGTATGCCCGGATACGTTGACTTTACTTCAAGAATTTGAGGCAACCGATTCCACGTAAACCATTTAAGTAATGAAGGCAAAAGGGTTGATAACTATTTCAGTTGAACACACTTACACACTGTCATTTGTACTTAAATTCTCTTGGAAAATCAAATCTACTTTCCAAACATTCAACTCAGCATTTTAAGTTACACTGACTATTTTTTCAAATTGCATTCAGTTTAATTTACTAAAGATTTTAAGTTGTGAAAACTTAAAAATATATTCCCCACCAAAATCTTGACTTGTGTTCATAAAATATATATAAACGAATAAACACAAAATGCAGGGCAATTTGATTGAAAGTCACATAATACATCAAACAGAAATACCACTATGAAAAGATTTGGAATCGATTTCACATTTGATGGACAATTTGCTGACAGACTTGCATTTGAAGACACCATGTTAGGATAACTTTGTAATATCACACAAGTTCCCTTCATTATATATAAAACTGACGGTTTTAGGGATTTTATGGTTGCATTGAGGAACATTTTGATTCATGACGCTTTTTCAACTAGCATTCTTCCATCAAATGCTATTATTTAGATCTAGAAACAATAAAACCTGTATAAAATACAGCGAGAGAGGCACATGATCCTCCTTATTCAGGAGGTTTGATTAGCACCGAAGTCCGCCGCTGATTGCTACTATCATTTCCATTCTCTGCCTCGTGACATTTTAACTGCATCACAGTCCAAAGATTCCTATGATATTTTTTATAGGATTATTTTATATTATATATATTTTTTTAATTCCTACAATAATAACAACATAGACGGATTGCCTGTTAAATTGTTAAATATGAAATGTGTACTTGTGTGAGCAGTAGAGCCATGGAAAGAAGACTAAACACATGTTTGTGCTGTGCACGATTTTATTGATTGCTTTTAATACTTCTTTCTACAATTTTTTGCAATAATAACAACTTGAATACTATTTGTTATATAATAAATAAATGAGGAATAATTACATACTGTTAAAATGTCAGTACAGTGGATTGTCTTTGGTCCAAATGATGTTACATAAACATTGCATGTTGTTTCTATACAAAATAACTTAAATTTAATTTGTCCCTAATTAATAAACAAAAATATTGATAGACGTGGGAAGATTACAGCAGTCACAATTAGTGAAACACCATTTCCATTTTTTATTACATAGTATTTATAATATATGTTTACCATGCAGCCACATTAACACTATACATATTAGAATATAGGTACATATAAAATAATATTTAAATAATATAAATTCATAAAATACAGATGAGGATTAAGAGGATTATTAACTGAATCTAAATGTGTTTGTTTTAAGATATTCTCCCCTCTGCTCCGTTTCTACTCAAAGGAGCACGCATCCTCCACCCTTGCTTTCCACGTAGCTTGGGTCGAGGTCACAAGGCAGCTTGCCGTTCTCTCCCCAGAGATTCATCTCTCCAAACACGCCCGTCTCGATCATCTCGTCCTGCCACGGGATCGGGACGTTTCCCGAGGAGAAGTCGTTGTAGAACTCAGCGTCCTTGTTATCCAGGACGATGCCTTTGATCGAGCTGAAGACGCCCACATCGTCAATATCCTTGGCATAGACCATCCTCGGATCAGGGACAAACGGTGGAGGCAGCATCCCTAGAGATGGAACACAGAGGAGGAAACGCATGAGACTTTGTATGTCCCCACCTTTTGTGCCGTCCACATCCTGAGTTTGCTCTGTACCTGCTTCCAAGCGACCCCAGTTAATCTCTTTGAAGAATGGCTGATTCTTGAGCTCCTCGCACTCGTTGTTTTTGAACCCGAGGCGTTTGGCCGGGTCTTTCTGCATCAGGCCTTCACAGAAATCTTTGCACTGTTTGCTGAAGTTTGGCGTATATGAAACTGGATCATTCAATATTCTGCGTGCTACCTCGTCATTCTCAACCTGAAGAAAGAGGACATTATATGTTGTATGTATAATTCAGCACAAAAAAAATGGAACTGGACAAGAGCAAACAGGTGAATTGAGGATATTTTTGCCCATGAAGACAACTGTATGTCCGTTTTACATCTTTTGTACCTTCTCTCCTCGTACTCTAAAGGGCCCTTTGGCTGCAATCATCTCATACACAGTGACTCCCAGCGTGAAGTAGTCCACCGAGTAGTCGTACTGCTTCTTCTGGAGCAGCTCTGGAGCCATGAAACCTGGATTCACAGACAACGGGATTTCACACACACTAGGCAATAATAATAACCTGGATGATAGCATTTCCTCTTCATTGGGACAGTTTTGTTTCACTTAATATTAAAATATGGATTTGTTTCCTTACCTGGAGTTCCTGCATATCCAGTAGTTGTGTCTTTTCCTGGTGGAAGTTCAACAGCCAGACCCAAATCTGACAGACGGACATGTCCTGAGTAAAAAAGGCTTTGATTACAACAGTGGTACATCGCTGAAGTCATAGTATGTAAAAAAAAAAAGAAGAAAAAAAAGGTCATAGCATATTGTTTAGGGAATTAAATTAGCACCTGCCAAAGAGGGCAGTTGACCTGAAATTCTGACATCCAACAGAATGTCAGAATTTCAGGTTAACAAATATTATTTTTAAATAGCTTATTTTAAAAAGGGTGTGGGATTACGGCAATTATCTATTTCTTATTTCATCAGTCTCATACCGCGGATTCAGCTTTAAAAAGCATTCTACGCAGATCTCAAAACTAATAAAAGGCCAATGTATAGAATGTCATAAAAGTCATTATGACGTCATAGTATAGTATGTCATGAAAAGTAGGCATGTCGAAAAAAATTGTATAGCATGTCAAAATGTCAATGGATACAATGTTGAAAAAAGTAATACTCATAGTAAAGTCCAAAAAGCATATTTCTATTGTGGTCCTTTGGTGTAAGTCTGTGTTAGACGTGTTTGAGTGAGTATATGATCACAATAAATCGTAATAAATTATAAAATAAATTAATGTGAGTGTGTGTGTCTGAGACTGTGCTCCTTTTAGCGACTTCAAAGTAAGGAAGTATTTAGAATTTATTCAATTTCTTATTTCATATTTTTAGATTCTCAAGAGTGATGACGACTCCCATTCATTTGATTCAGTTGGTACGGGGGCTGACGTGATCCAATCCTCTGTACCAACCTGCACCCCAGCACGTTATTGGCATAGGTTACCATGGTGATTTTCTTTAGTTAAGAGTAAGCCACCGTCATGGTTCAAGCCCATTAACTTCTTAACCAATCAATCACTGCTTTACCTTTACCTTACTTTGTAATCCTGGACCAGAGAGACTGAATAAAGCAACATTTTGTTTTAAACGCCTCATACATGAAAAGCAAACGGTGGATTGGTGAGGAGAGGCCGGTGGAGGAACTGGCTCACCTGCATCGTCCAGCAGCACATTCTCTGGTTTCAGATCTCTGTAGATGATTCTGTGCTGGTGAAGGTGCTCCAGCCCACAGATGATCTGAGCTGTGTAGAAACACGCTCTCTTCTCATTAAAACCGGGATTCTTCTCATCCACATTGTACATATGAAACCTGCGAGAGAGGGTGGGATGTTACAGGAGGTCTGAAGCCTGAAATCAATAGTGTTGAAGGGGAGAAGCTACACAAGACTCCTTTAGTTATTCTCTGACTATGGTGCACCTGAGGGCCTGGTCCACATGTCAGCTACTTTAGGCTGATTAGTAGAGATGAGAGGATATATATATATATATACAGTATATTTACTTAAAGCTGTATCTAACGTTTATTTCGAGCACCTGAGGTCTCCACCATTCATGATGGTCATGACAAGGCAGAGGTCGGTCTTGGTCTGGAAGGCGTAACTCAGCGTCACAATAAAGCGGCTGTGAACTTTTGCAAGGATGCGCTTCTCCACAATCGCTCCCTAAACGCAAATCAAACATCAGAACACGATGAATCCAACAACAGCAAGAATATACAATGTCAGATATTAGGAAGAACTAAAGCCCCGACACGCTTTTGATTTGGTTGTATTCTAAATGCTGGCTCTCTGACATGGTTTTATGAGGCCGACCATGTGCTGCAGGTTTCTATTTTCAAACCTCGGCAGGTGATTCCAGCAGATGACTTCTTACGCTCTAACTGATTCTGAGCCAATCGGATGGAGTCTAGCTTGTAAACCTGTAGATTTAACAGGATTAGCTAATTAATTAAACGCTACACCTGTGCTTTTCTTTCTATAACTAGTGTCTATTGTATCTTACTGTCTTCATTAACGTCAGCAGGTAGATGTGTGCTATGAGAAAAAAGGATGAACATCAAGTAAAAGCTGTCTGATCGGCCGTAACTGAAGACCCGTTTGGGCAGAACTTAAACACACTTAAATGGCGTGGACTTGAAGATGTTTTAGAAGTAGTGGGCTTCGGTGGTTTCGGCCTCTGAGCTGCTTTGTGAGGTCTTAAAAGGTTCTTTGCTCCTCCGTTTGTGGTCAAAACTAAATCTCTGGTCTCACTTGGTTAAATTCTCTCACAACCTGTCCTGTGTTCATTCCTGTGATTTCACTTCCTGTTCTTCCTCTTTTGATTGACACTATGACTGGCTGTAGGTGGGACACCGGGGCTTTACCTCGTAGCCTTTGCGTTTCTTCAGCCTCTTCTTCTCCAGCTTTTTGTTGGCGTACATTTTGCCCGTTGCCTTTGCCTGACAGGCAAACACTTCCCCAAACCCCCCTTTACCCAGGACCCTGAAGTCCATGAACCACTCTTCGTCAAACGGCTGGCTCTCCAGCCATTTGAACTGAACAAAACGCAGGAAATACATGCTGTCCTTGAAGCCGTCCATGGCCTTCTTCTCCAGGTGTTTGAACAGCTGCTGCTCGCTCTCTTTGAACAGGTCGCCGCGGACGTTCTTGAAGTCTTCCACAACTCGAGCGACGGCCTTCTCCTCCAGGAAGCTGCAGAAGCTCTTTGAGGCTGACTTATAGTACTTATTGACCATTTTCTGGGCCTTCTGCTCTCTCTCCGCTTCCTGACAGATGGTGTAGTCTTCGATGTCTTTCCACAGCTCGGCAGCGCTTTTATGGGTGGCGTCGCTCTCCAGAAACTGCTGGAAGAGGCGCTTGCCGATGGGCTGTTTGACACACATGCTGCCGAAGGTGGTGTCCATAGATGTTTTCATGTGTTCACAATCTCTGATGTGCGGCAGCTTCAGCCTGGCGCGCATCTTCTTGTCACGCATGGACGCCGCTGCCGCTCCGTCCACGCTGCCACGGGCCGAAACGTAGGCGGAGTTGGCCACCACTGTCTCCAAACCACCGATGTCCATGGCTGCACCTTTGTCGGGCACAAAACCATCAAGAAGGTTCATGAGAGGGGCCTTGACATTTTAAATACATACAAAGGGATGCATTTCATCTGCGATCATATTCTATTCTCGATGTTACAGATCTGATTTGACCTCATCCGTCTTTTAGGGTTTACTTGAAGTGAGGACTTCCATGACACCAGCACCAGGTTACAATCGTATTCCATTTTCTATCATTAAAGCACTTTTGTTAAAAAAAAAAAAAAAAAAGCCATACAAGACAGGGCTGATAGTTAAATATAACGTCATAGTATAAGTATAATAATGTGTGGCATCGATCACCAACATGGAGTGGTTTCTATTGGTTACTCTCTTGGATTTTCAGCACATTCATTTCCCCAGTGTCTTCCTCATACTCCGAGCCTCACTTACTCTTAGAGAACACAGTGACAACATTGAGGACTTTTTTTCAGGTAAGAAAATATTGAAGGTGGAGCAGGAGTAATGCTGTGATCTGCTGCACCCTGCTGTTCTAAAGATAAAGGTCCCAGAAGAGATCTTTCTATTTCAGACGCTATAGGCAGGCCAAGAAATTAAGCTTGTGTGCATTTGCTTGTGCACACAATCACGCCAAGCCAAGGATTTGGGGAGCTGTGAGCAAGGAGAGCATTAATGTTTATTAGCTCGTAAGGTCTTTCCCTCCCGCAGCCTGGTTCCTCTTCTGTCTTCTACATTCATCATCACCTCCCTGATGTGGTCATTTCATTTACAAAGGGTATTTCCCATCCTGCATTTATTGCAAGCAGAAGAAGTTGTTTCCTAGGCCTGCTTCTTGCTGAATTCTTTATTTAACGCACAGTTTGAGGATCTGCTCTTACATTTCTTTTAAATCTACTGACATCATACTGCAGGCTGTGCAACGTGTAGAAAAAGAAGTGTCCCTGCAACAAAAGGGTCTGAGTGTATATTTCATGTATATAAGCTGCTCTGTCTTGACCTGGAACATGAAGTGCTGAAAGTGATACTATTGGCTGTGGGTCTTTCCTGACTCACACATAATCCAATTAACAATGACTGTTGATACCAGAGATGATTGACCTCATTGTTAATTAACCTACATTGTAGACTTGCTTCTAAATATATTTAAACAGTTGGAGGGATTATTGTCATTTCTTATCATAACACCTATTATTACATACATATAACACTGAACACGGAACAATTTACTTAAATTATTAAAAGAAAAAGTACTCATTGTGCAGTAAAATCGATGCTGTCAGTGTTTTACTATTATATATATATATATATATATATATATGCTATAGATGCTATGCTATAGATGCTATATATATATATATATATATATATATATATATATATATATATATATATATATATATATATATATATATATATATATGATAACATTAGAGCTGTATTCATTTATATATTGGATTTTACTGATTTTACTCACACACACACAATACATAATGAAATATTGATCATGAAAAGGCATAATTAAGGAAATATTTCATGTGCAATATTTTATGGCAAAACCAATAAACAATGCAACATCAGTAAATATGTTTTCATTTCAGAACAACATCATGGTCATAAAATGAATATTGATGTAGCAACACTCACCGTCTAGTTTCTTACTTCAACCGGGGAGTCAGATAAGAAGTTGAGTGCAATAAATTAAATCCAGCTGGGAAACATCCAACTTATATATTTTCCTTTCTTCCTTTTCTTCCATCAACCACAACAAAAATAAATCATCTGTGTCCCGTTGGGGTCTTGAACACACGTCCTTTCTTTGAAGTCTGAGACTCTCCCTTTCTAGATCTGCTTCCTTGTGGTGTGTTGAGACGGGTTGGGGCATCACGTCGAGGTTTACCTGCACCTGAAATCCTACTCGTCGTTCATTAGCTGGCGGGGATTACACCCTGACATTATTGGAGGGAGCAACTCGGCAGATGCTATTAGTGAAACTCAGGAGCAGGAGTGATTACTGATGAGGCGCTAATTAAGTAAATATACAAAGCCATGACCCTTAATTGATACTATTCTGGATTGATAGTTGTCATATTCTTTCATCTAAGTTTTGAATCATAGCACGATGAAGTCACAGGCTGCAGACTGAACGTGGATTGTCTTAGATGACTAAGAGCACAACGACACTGCAATCATAACATAATCTTTGAACTGAGTTTAAGTGTATGAGAGCAACTGTTTCCATTCATTGTGGATGCTGCAGGTGAATCCAGATCTTTGTAAAAGTATTCATGCAAAGAAACGATGTGGGTCCGTTTCGGGTAAGAGGATTGAGGGAAACAGAGAAGAGGTATTTAGATCGGCCACCAGAGAGGACAGACACTATGCCAAACAGCAGAGCAACATTTAGAGATGAAATAATTGGTAGATTTGTTGCTTGCAAATAATGCAGCTGCTGGAAGTTGACTATTTAATGGTGACAGGAAAGGGAGGGAAATGCACAGAAGATGGCAGCAGTTTGAGTCACACCAAATGCACTACTTTTAAGACAGCAAATTACATTGTTACAAAGTGAAACGCTATTTCATCACTTTGCAATTTCACTTGTGCATCAGCCACAATCTTAGTAATAGCCGTTGACTAACTTCTTGCATGAAAGTTCAATAGTTGTGTTGAAATGTGAGCATTTAGCAAGCTTGCATTAAGAGTTTGGCACATTGAAATTGAGTTGAGAGAGCAGAGCGAAAGCAAATGTAAAATACCTTCAAATGTGTTAATGTGTGCATGTTTTTAAAAGTTAAATAAATAATGGACAGCGGTGACAGGAATCTGGAAAGAGGTTAGATTTGTTTTTTTGTAATGAAAGTCAAACAAATAACTGACTCAATAGCAGAATTGTTTGACCCCAAAAAATCAAATGTAGTCCTATTTATGCCTGTTTAAACCCACTTCCTGTCCTTTGCTTCAGACTGGGGCTGTTCAAAAGACCCTGAGCCCAAATCCTATTTAAATGGGAGTAGAGGTGAAACAGATTTTGCGTTCATGTGTAATCCAGCTCAGTGAGGAAGACCAAGTCTCTCAGTGAAACACTTATACATGCATCGATCTCACCACCGAGCTTTCATTCGTCAAGTCAAAGGTGAGAGCACAGAAATGGTGTCACAACATCTTAAGACACCTTGAAAGACATCAATGTCAACCATCGTCTGGATTTGAATGAATTCAGTGTAAAGCAAAAATCCCCATTACATTTGCGGCCACATTGGAGTTGTTAAAATGCCTGTGATCCTCCGGCAGCTGAGCTGTAGGCCTTAATGTGCATCAGCTGATTAAACAGAGATGTGTTTAAAAACAGAACTAGAAGTCACTGTTCTGGCTCAGACAATAATCTCTAATTGAGAGTGATGGTGCTGCCCTGGTGACCCAGTATTTAGCTGACTGATGTCACTTCACTTCACACGTCTCATGATTTTTTTTTTTCATCGTCATCTCCTCTCGGAGGATGGTGCGATCACTATTGGTGCTTGCGTCCCATGCACCTCTGTGTCTGTCCATGGCTAAACTCGCACTCTGCTGCAGCAAACACAACAATAATAATATTTGGGGTAGCCAGTTGCAGTATATTATGTCATAAAAATGAAGTCGTAGTATAGTGTGCCATAAAAGTGTGATTAAAAAGCCATAGTGTCATAAAAACATTCTAATATTATTATTATTATGTCATTAAAAAAAGTATGTGTGGAGTTTGCATGTTCTCCCTGTGTGAGCATGGGTTCTCTCTGGGTTCCCCCCCCAAGCCCCTGAATACAGAGTAGAGAAGTAAATGTAACCCGAACCCCAAACCCAGACCGTGTTCCGTGTTCTTTAGCGCCTCCCAGAGGGGAAAAGTAGGAACAGGTAGTGTCATAGAAAATGTAAAAAAAACAAAAAAAATTATACAAAAATAAAAGGCATAATATAGCATGTTATGAAAAACTTCTGCATGGTATGTCACTAAAAATGCCATAAAAGGTCATAGTATATATGTTTAAGAAATCATCACAGTTATTTCAATAGACAGCAATTTAGTTTAAACTAGTTTGAACTACTTGTTCGAACACTAGCTTTTCCCAATTTGGGGCAAAAAAGTATTTAGTCAGCCACCGATTGTGCAAGTTCTCCCACTTAAAATGATGACAGAGGTCTGTCATTTTCATCATAGGTATTAGGTACACTTCAAATGTGAGAGACAGAATGAAAAAAAATCCTGGAAATCACATTGAAGGATTTTTAAAGAATTTATTTGTAAATTATGGTGGAAAATAAGCATTTGGTCACCTACAAACAAGCAAGATCTCTGGCTCTCACAGACCTGTAACTTCTTCTTTAAGAAGCTCTTCTGTCCTCCACTCGTTACCTGTATTAATGGCACCTGTTTGAACTTGTTATCTGTATAAAAGAAACATACAAGACCATTGATAATCTCCCTCGATCTCTAACTGTGGGGTCAAAATGATCATGAGAACGGTGAGCAAAAATCCCAGAACTACACGGGGGGCCCTGGTGAATGACCTGCAGAGAGCTGGGACCAAAGTAACAAAGGTTACCATCAGTACACACTACGCCGACAGGGAATCAAATCCTGCAGTGCCAGACGTGTCCCCCTGCTTAAGCCAGTACATGTCCAGGCCCGTCTGAAGTTTGCCAGAGAGCATATGGATGATCCAGAAGAGAGTTGGGAGAATGTCATGTGGTCAGATGAAACCAAAATAGAACTTTTTGGTACAAACTCAACTCATCGTGTTTGGAGGAAGAAGAATGCTGAGTTGCATCCCAAGAACACCATACCTACTGGGAAGCATGGAGGTGGAAACATCATGCTTTGGGGCTGTTTTTCTGCAAAGGGGACAGGATGACTGATCCGTGTCAAGGAAAGAATGAATGGGGCCATGTATCGTGAGATTTTAAGCCAAAACCTCCTTCCATCAGTGAGAGCATGAAGATGAAACGTGGCTGGGTCTTCCAGCATGACAATGATCCCCGGCAACGAAGGAGTGGCTCCGTAAGAAGCATTTCAAAGTCCTGGAGTGGCCTAGTCAGTCTCCAGACCTCAACCCCATAGAAAATCTGTGGAGGGAGTTTGAAGTCGGCGACAGCCTCAAAACATCACTGCTCTAGAGGAGATCTGCATGGAGGAATGGGCCAAAATACCAGCTAGTGTGTGCAAACCTAGTGAAGACCTACATTAAACGTTTGACCTCTGTCATTGCCAACAAAGGTTATATTACAAAGTATTGAGTTGAACTTTTGTTATTGACCAAATACTTATTTTCCACCATAATTTACAAATAAATTCTTTAAAAATCCTACAATGTGATTTCCAGGATTTTTTTTTCATTCCGTCTCTCACAGTTGAAGTGTACCTATGATGAAAATGACAGACCTCTGTCATCATTTTAAGTGGGAGAACATGCACAATCGGTGGCTGACTAAATACTTTTTTGCCCCACTGTAGCTAGGCAGTTTAACAAGCATGTAAATGTACATTGTACTTTTGAAAATAAGCAATAAAATGTAATACATCAGAACATGCTGCCTCAGACTTTTTCAGGCTGAAATTGTTGCTATATTGATTGATCAAATTTAAATTAAATAAAATACTAGAACCCAACAGAGCAACATCACAAGCTGAACATCTTAATGTTGATCGACCTTCAGCGTTCTCCTCATATGATGTAGAAGTGTACTCCAGTACACCGTGACATCTCTGCTGGTCAGAGGTATTTACATGAGAGCCACATGTCTAGTTGGTGAGAACATCCCCAGAACACAGCTTTAAACATCGCCTACGTAACATAAAAAGCACACCAAGCACATATTTTCATCACAGTTAAGATTTATTTCATTCAACATTTCACATTACAAATATTTAAAAATTATGCATACTGTTATAAATAGTTGGCTGCAAACAATTAAATAACATTAGATTTTTCTTTTTCGTTTCACTAGCACTTCTACAGACCAACTCCTAGAAATATGGACATATCCTTATTACATAACTTAATTAGAAAGGAAAATACAAAAATAGGAACTTATAAAGTGAAATGACAATAAAAATTAAGGTGATATCTTAAGTAAAAAAATGCTATTAATAAATACAACAACCTTCCCATACACAGTTAAAAACTATTGAAATCTTGCCATTAAGTAACATCATTAACAGACAAATATTTAAATATTTATTTTCCTTCAGAAAATGTGAACCATATATTGTGGAGCACAATATAGCAATTAGTAAAAACTAGACACTTTAACATATTAAAAGCTTCACCTCAAAAATATAACAAAAATCTGATCAAAATTATAAAAATCAATTATACATTCCAATTAAAAATATACCAATAAACAGCTAAATACATTGTTGACCTAATAATTACAATGCAATCAATCACAGTAGCTTAAAATAAACAAAATAAGCAAATGAGCACAAAACCTTTAATGTTTTAAAAATAACTTCAATTATTTATATTAGTACAAATAGTTTGATTTCTTTTCTTTTTTACAAACACCAGCATGAAAAGGATTACAATAACAGTAGAAAATGACTGTGAAAAACATATTAACATCTTCTTTAATTAAATGTCTGCAATTAAAAATGGCATTAAAGAATTACATTGCAAAGAGTCTTTATCTGGAAAAAGGTTCAAAAGAAGTATTGCACATAACAACTTGAAGTTAACTTGCAACATCTACCACATTCAAGTCTTTAAGCTCCCCTTCCTCCAGATAGGTCTATATAAGATCACCTCGACAGACAGCGGGGATGAGTTCTCAAGTCTTTTTCAAAACAGTGTTCTATAAGGATGCTCAAAGTCCTGCACTGCCAAACCCATTTTAAAGTTACGTTTCTGTCTTGTTTCTCGTCTTATCTCCCTGTCATGTGCATCCTGCAGAGGTCTGCGAATGGGGAAGCAGGGGGGGGGTCAACACGTAGGGAGGGGAGAGGTGGGGTGAGGTGAGGTGAGAGCAGGTTTGGGGTGTCCTTAACAACTTAATAGTTGAGAAACATTTGGTGCACACCACAACAATTAATTTTAATAGCTAATTCATGTACTTGTCATTTTCTCTTCTTTTTTTTGTCATGCATGCTAAGGATTACAATAGGTGCTAGTTGGCAAGTTCAAGAATATATATATATATATATATACTTTTTTTTGAAATATTAAAATATCTAAACACCAAACATCCATTCGTGTGATACGAGATTCAGCATTAAGCCTGAACCGAATTTTCATTCTCCTTATAATAAGTTATGCTCCTTCTATGGAGAGGAAACCAAGACAGAAGTTACCATTTTCCAACTAGTATAGCCATGTTTAGAGACATTAACATCAATTTCAAATTACAATTTTTTTTTTCGTCTTTCATTTATTCTCGCCATGCTGTTATTGACCAGATTGACTGGACATTTCTATTGTACGAAAAGCTAAGACCAAGAGAGCGATACACTTTGGTCTCTCCTCTGCAGATCTGAAGTCGCATCAACACAAGTGCGCACTTAGTTGTAAAGTTTCCTCAGCACTGAAATGTATAAAAAGCATAATTGAAAATAATATATATTGAAATCACTCAACTTTTTTTTCTTAAAATGAACATTTCCATATATGCAGATCTCTCAGTAACAAAAGTACAAAAGCTACCTTTCACAATGTGAAAAATT
>NC_139938.1:1060200-1077700 GCF_963514095.1 Eutrigla gurnardus | reverse complement strand
TTCAGATTCTGTCTGTTCCATCTTTCCCCACAGTTCCCACGCTCAGATTTGCTTACATGGAGCTGTAATCAAAGGATGATATTACTGTTCAATTTTTGATGGCGAGGGATGAGAGGAACCGTTTCAAATGTCTTGGCTGATGGATTGACATCAGTGGTGTGTTAACAGGAGCTTCTTTAATTTGGCTGCGAGCGCTTTTTTTGTAGAAATGTTAGCTAAGCACCAACTCTGTCTCAGGCAGAACTCATGCCAACACTGAATAGGATGTGTGGAGGCCTGGAGTCCTGGACCACCAAGAGCCCTTCAGGCTCCAGATTCATGTGTCCATACATTTCCTGTAGAGGTCTTTGCATCTGGAATATAAGCACATGCATGGCAAATTGTAACTGACAGGGGCCCCGGGCTCTAAAACAAATGGGGGAGTCCAATTCCAGAAAAAAACTAGGGTCTTGGATACAACTGGCTATTAGTATGATGCTTTAGGCTCCACCAATATTGTAATGGGGCCCTCAGCCTGCGCAGCCACTATTGCTGCTCTCCATTACAGTTTTTTTCAATCGCTAACAAGCACTTACCCATACTTCAGATACTTTTTCTAAACTCTTAACACAGACTCACACCTACAAAACACATTTGGCCAAATGGATAATTTTCTTCTCAAAAACACATTTTGTTAAATATATACTAACTCCATCCATCCATCCATTGGGATCCAGGATCCATATCCTGTATTCAGGGTCACGGGGGGGCTGGAGCCAATCCCAGCTATCATTGGGCGAAGGCAGGGTACACCCTGGACAGGACTATATACTAACTCTTCATTGCAAAATAGAACACATCTTTCTCTGCACACAGTAACTTTACCAAAACACTGGAAATCTGACTCAAAATGAAATTATTCTGTCAAAGAATAACACTTGTTTTCACTTCACAAGGTACATGCAGTCAATCAAAGTACACCTGGGGCCGTTTCACAAAGCAGGTTCAACAAACTCTGAACCTAACCCTGAACTCTGAGTTGACCAACTCTGAGATGGGCAACTCTGAGTTTCGGTTTCAGAACAGTGGTTTTGAATTAGTTCAGTCAACTCTGAGTATGTAAACTCTGAGTTACACGCCTGCCTGCCGACTCTATAAAGCCATCATCAATGGAGCTCCGATACTACGATTCACCATGGCAACAGGGAGAGAATTATTAGATATTACTGAGTGTTTATGTAGAAAACGAGCTCATCCTGAGAAAGCGGAGCAACGTAACTGCAGCAAAGTAGCGATAGTTGGCGTGGGAGACATTTACGGCCCGACTTAATGTGTGTAACTGAAGGAAACAGTCGATTGATCTAAAGGTAATAAGTCTTTATTTTTGGCCTTGCAGAGTGACACTGTGGTGTAATGGTTAGCAAAGCCGCCCACGGTGTAGGCAACAGGGGTTCAACTCCCGTACTTCACAAAGTAGCGCATTGAATAAATTATCATTTCCATTGTGTGTAATCCCCCCAGGCACAGAAAGAAAGTGGCTTCAGTTGAAAATTAAGCGTAAGAATATTGGGCAAATACATTGACTAAGGCATATGGTTTTTTTAAGGCATATTAAACAGTAAATATAAGCAGGTATTTCAACACACAAATGTACTTAAACATTTCATAAATCTCCCGTTCGCAAAAACACTACCTCCGCAAAGAATCTGGTTGCGGATTATGTCCGCGATATGAAATGTTAAAAATGTCGGAGAATATTGTTTAGATAATATCCAATGTGATTGGAAGGAAAGGTAATCAAAATTATCTCCCGACAAAGCTGCTAGAATCACTTTTATTTCCATATCGATTAGGTTGATGATGAAAGGACGGCACATTTTTTCAGAGTTGGTTCAGATTCCGGAAAAAGGCGGAGACATGTAGGGAGAAACTCACGGTTTGTTGAAGCAAACCTGCTAGCGAGCAGGTTAAGTTCACGGAGTATGTTACCCGGGTAACTGACTCAGATTTATGCTGAACTGGCTTTGTGAAACCGAAAAACCAGACTTTCCCTCATCTCAGGGTTAACTAACTCAAGGTTTTCACTAAACCTGCTTTGTGAAACGGACCCCTGCTTTGTGAAAAGGACCCCAGGTTTCAAAATACTGGGTATTGTTGACATTACAAAAACTGCATAGACTTTTATGTTTCGGTTTTACAGGTATTTGCATGCAAAAAATGCAAACCACCGTTTTTACACTACATTTCTTGGTTGGGAACTGTATGTCTACATGTAATGTTCACATTCAAAAGTAAATCATTTCCCCCCTTTACTGTTTACAGGAGGTACAGTAGAAATAGTGTTTACAGTATGATAGATCAGAAAAAGTTTTACAGTATTGCTTACAACAAAATATCCATGAAACACACAAGAGCATTCTGAACAAAACAACAACAGCAAAAAGCCTCTTTTTCTGTTTCTGTTTCCGAAGACATCACTCCTCAAAGTCCACCTTTTACTGTATAAGTGTCAGTGTAATAGAAAAAATAACCCCTGCCACTGAGTCTAAGCCACACTGGAATCAGCTGTGGTTGGCCCAATTTAGCCAACATAAATCAGCTGTCAATTATTCAATTGTTTGTTTACAGTTTTTCTCAATTGTTTACACACAAATACTGGTACTTGAGACACAATGACCACAAAATGTAACTCATGCACCAACCCCCTGAACTAACTCTGCTAAACTGCAAGCACAATTCCTGCTTTACACTCAAATTGCAGTTTTAAAACACACTTTTTTCAAAACACTACACACAATTCTCTGCATTTGGCACAATTTTCATGAAGAAAATCTCTTGTTTTCACAAGGAAGACACTGCCATTCAAAATTCTAAAGTGAATTTCCCTACTATATACTATACTGACTCATCACATGGGCAAACACCTGCAACACAGTTTTACAATTTGCAATCAGAGCATTAGCATAAAAGTGCAACAGGTGAGCTCTTTTGTTTTGGAGCAATGGATGCCAACATTGGCAACAGAGGCAGAGCCAGAGGAGTGAGAGTACGAGGAGGAGCCTAGCATGGATTTGCCATGCTAGGCGATATTTCCCCCACTGCTTGGCCATCGCTTGCATTGCCTGTGATGTGGATGAGGTGCTGTGGCCAGACCGAAACAGAAGAGAGGATGCGGGATAGTTGTTGTTGTTTTGTTTTTTTTGTAACTGTATACAGTAAATTCTTCTGGTTTTGTATGTAGACCACTGTATATGCAACTTTGTGTTGGTTGGGATGAAAACTGTATACATTACAGTATTCTTGTGGGAAAAATAAAATATATAAAAACAATATTCTAAAATATAACACATTTATGTATGTACTGTCTGTAGTGAGTGTAACACTGAACAAAAAAAGGCCTAAGTCATTATGGTAAATGGAGAAGAAGTGTTCATCGTGTTTTACATTGAGCACATGAGTGTTCAATTGGTTCTTATAAATGTCTTTTCATATGATGGTTTGTGTGTCATTTGAAAACAAAATACCATTTTGAGAAGAAATAACATTGTTTTTAATGTAAAGTTTCATTTTGCAGGAGAATTGAGGGGTTTTGCCCATTGTGTGTGTGTTTTTTGATTTGTGTGTAGAGTTCTGAGAGTATGAGGCATGCGTTCAACAATCGAGAAAAACTGTATTATCAGCTGATATATATTGTTTTTGAACTGATATCATTGCGGAAGCAGAGGTTTTTATACTGTATCTAAGGTTTGGAATATTGTTTTTGCTATTGTGGGATGTTGTGTGTTTACATTCGTAAATAATACAAAAACAATCCATAATTTTGTTGGGAGGTATAGCTTGTCTGTTACAGTTTTTTACGATTGTTTACACACTAAAATAAAAATTTCCACACAATTTGCGAAACACCTCCACAGATTTGCACAACATTACACACAATGTCTGCTTCACCCTTTTTGCAAAACATTACACACAGGGATTTGTAAAACGCTACACACATTTTCACACCTTAGACACAGATAAGGATTGTGAGGTTACTTCCTTGTCATTACAAAGCCACGGATTGCCAATGACCACACTAATGAACAAATTGGATAATCACATCCACCAAGTGTGGAAGCACACATGTGCTTATTTGAAAACGCAGCACTCAGGTGTGCTATAAAAGGCAGCAGGTGAGTTCACCTGTCTTCAACAAAAATGGAAGGAGCTAGAAGAAGAAGAAGAAGAGTGAGAATGAGAGGGGGAGCTCAAAGAGGAGATGAAGGCGGTAGAGGAAGAGGAGAAGGTGGTAGAGGAGGAGGCCCAGGTAGAGGAAGAGGAGAAGAAGGAGATAGAGGAAGAGGTAGATAAAAGAAATACTTGAAATATTCAGTCTGCCGCATCAGTAAGTTTATAGTAGGCCTATTTGTGTACATTCTCCCTATATCTCAAACTAATCATGAAGAATGTTATGGGTTTGTCACTATTTTTTTTAGATCTAAATGATCCCTTACATAACAATGTCTTGCCAAAAATCTAGCACATGCTATTTCCTAAAAAATTTTTTTTTTACAAATGTGTTTTTTATTTATCACAGCAGTATGAAACTGGCTGCAATAGTGTCTGATCATTGAGGACTGTGTTGGTTAAATGAAAACTAATAGCATTTTCACAAATATGTGTATATGTTTTGACTGAAGTGTGTATGTTTTGACTGAAGTGAGTCATTTTGCAAACAATCTAGGAATTATGCAAATGGAGTTTGGTGTTTGGATAATTGTGATTATATTCTGAAAAAAAGAACCCGGTTTTCTAAATTGCATGTAAACAATTGAAAAAAACTGTAAGAAAATGTAAGCATTGTGGAAATGTGTTCACTGACTGCATATTGTGTGAAAACGACATGAAATGTGTGAATGGTATGGCCACAGAAGATCGATGCTGTGCTAATTGTGTTTAGAGTTGTAACAACTGGTTGGACAAACGCTTGTTAGCGACTGCAAAAAACTTTAATGCCGCAAAGCTCTAAGCCAGATTCTGAGGACCATGTTTGGTTGTCGTTTCTACAAATGAGGGGCTCAGTCTACATCTCGGCTCATACTGGGGCCCCATGTGGAACATCCTTGCCCTAAGGGGCCCCTGGTGGGACAGCCCAAGCTTAAACATAGGACAGATTTTTAAAATGTGAGTCTTTAAAACATCTTTACTACTTCTTCACACAACCTCATCATTTATCAATTGTTTGAACCCATTATTATTATTTTACAGATGTCAAACTTGCAAGAAAAAGTGGTTTTAATACAGTACTTCTGAAATTAGACACTATTGGCCACTTGGGCTATATAAACGAGAATGCAGCCAAAAGTCACGCATCAGAGCTGCCACAACTTGTGGTGCCGCTGCGCTAAATGTGCGATGAAGGAGTTTGAAAGAGGCCGATTTCTTTTCAATGAAGTTGCTGAATCCAACATTACAGGGGGAGGGACACAAGCGTGTGTAACGTAACAGCATGCTTTGGGCCACATATGGACGTGGTAGTCTACCCTGGGTAGAGCTGGAGACATATCTCAGGATCCCGAAAAGAAACTGGAAAAAACAACCAAAGCTGGCGTGTTTTTACCCTGAAATGTTTCTCTAAAACATCACTGTTAGTTACAGTTTTTCTCGATCGTTTACACACATTTTCTGAAAGCATGCCTCATACTCTCAGAACTCTACACACAAATCAAAAAAACACACACACAATGGGCAAAACCCCTCAATTCTCCTGCAAAATGAAACTTTACATTCAAAACAATGTTATTTCTTCTCAAAATGGTATTTTGTTTTCAAATGACACACACAAACCATCATATGAATAGACATTTATAAGAACCAATTGAACACTGATGTGCTCAATGTAAAACACGATGAACACTCTCCATTTGCCATAATGACTTAGGCCTTTTTTTGTTCAGTGTTACACTCGCTACAGACAGTACATACATAAATGTGTTGTAAAATATTTTAGAATATTGTTTTTATATATTTTATTTTTCCCACAAGAATACTGTAATGTACACAGTGTTCATCCAAACCAACACAAAGCATATACATTGCATATACAGTGGTCTACATACAAAACCAGAAGAATTTACTGTATACAGTTACAAAAAAAACAAAACAACAACAACTATCCCGCATCCTCTCTTCTGTTTCGGTCTGGCCACAGCACCTCATCCACATCACAGGCAATGCAAGCGATGGCTGAGCAGCGGGGGAAATATCGCCTAGCATGGCAAATCCATGCTAGGCTCCTCCTCGTACTCTCAATCCTCTGGCTCTGCCTCTGTTGCCAATGTTGGCATCCATTGCTCCAAAACAGAAGAGCTCACCTGTTGCACTTTTATGCTAATGCTCTGATTGCAAATTGTAAAACTGTGTTGCAGGTGTTTTCCCATGTGATGAGTCAGTGTGCATAGTAGGGAAATTAACTTTAGAATTTTGAATGGCAGTGTCTTCCTTGTGAAAACAAGAGATTTTCTTCATGAAAATTGTGCCAAATGCAGAGAATTGTGTGTAGTGTTTTGAAAAAAGTGTGTTTTAAAACTGCAATTTGAGTGTAAAGCAGGAATTGTGCTTGCAGTTTAGCAGAGTAAGTTCAGGGTGTTGTTGCATGAGTTACATGTTGTGGTCATTGTGTCTCAAGTACCAGTATTTGTGTGTAAACAATTGAGAAAAACTGTAAGTCTTTTTGGGAAAAATCACGTGACAGAACCTGGAATTGTAATTCCACATTTGGCCACTGGGCAAAATTAGCTTCAAACCTCGGCACACTCTTTAGGGGGCTTGTGCTAATGGATATGCTGCAAACAAAAAATAAAAGGAGAGTTGTGATTTGGGTTTGGATGGGAATCTTGCTTGAAATGGTGCAGCAGTACAGTACAGTTTGTCAATGTACTTATTTTTTGTGTGAAATAAATAAATAGCTTTGAGTGCTCAGTGCATTCTGGGTGTTGTAGGCTTTCTATGAGCTAAAGGGAATGTACTGGTTATGTGACACCAATTTCAGAAATAGTTGCTCCCTTCTACAGCACAGGCTGTCTATTTGATGTAAAGACCATCTTCCCGGCGGTGGAATACGTCTTTGCTCCAGGGACAAATGCGGGATATACAAAGTGATACAGTGGCTGGAAAGTAGGGACGCTTATCATTACATATTAAACGTGTTAATATTGTAAATAACTGCCTCATTGTAACTCATTCGTTCATTGCTTATATGTGACGGGTAAATTGACACCTGCAGAAGGTAAATACCTCCCTCTGTATGGTTTTTGTACTGCTTCATCAAGATATATCTGTTAAAGTCAGATGCTAATCGCGATTAGCACGCTAGCGATGTTTAGCATCTTATTTCGACGTAGTAGCGGTGAATGTTGCATTGTGTTGCTAGCTTGTACTAACATTGTCGTGTTTAAAGCTCTAACGAACTCGCCGTGAGACGTAAAGGAGCTCTGGGAGCACAGTGGCCGGAGAAAACGGTCATTTAATGGTTACACTTGAATTAGGACCGCGGCACTGAGCCGGGCCGTGAACATCCGGGCGCCTTTATCATGAACTCATCACAGATTAAACCACCACGAACGAGTCATTGATAGCGCTAATATTTAAACATATACAAACGTCTCCACAACAAACAATAAAAACGTTTTTTTAATGCTGTGTTAAATTTCCAATGCGATAGGTTCAAAAGTGTGTGTAGCCTATATACACAGTGGCGGATTTAGCAATTTGGGGGCCCAAGGCGAACTATGCTGAGGGGCCTCCACATCCGTTCTTTTAACACAAAAAAATAGGAAGGGCCACCCCAAAGGCACATGTCAGTACTTGCACTAAATGAAGAGTGAAAGCAATGTGAGAATTAAGTTTCAAATATAAGTAATTAATTAAGTATAATGTATTTATAAAGCACATTTAAATACAGTTTCCACTGACCAAAGTGTACATAGAGCAAAAGCAGATAAAAGGAGATGTATATAATTCTTCATCTCCTTTGCTGTATACTAACCTATAAATGCCAACTGCAGTGATGCATTAATAGAAATAAACAGGAAACAACAACTCAACAATGACTACATTAACAATGAAAACAAAACACCTGGAGTCATTTCAATATTTTTGATCAGATATAAATGCAGGGAACAACAAGCAGCAGTTACACAGCGGACCAGAGTGAGTCAATGAAGCGATGTATAGTTTAAAATGAGACTATATTTATGTAGAATGAAAACAAATTGGTTTGGCATATTGGTTGTTAAGTCTGGGGCTGATCATTGGCACAAGTTGCTGCATGTTGGTTTGAGTTGTTGCGATTTCACAAGGCTTAATGACCTTCATTTACAAATTCCAACTGCCGTTCAGCTGATGGCAGCAGGTAGTGTGAGCATCCAGCTGAAGATCAGAGAGGACAGTGAAACTTCCTCATCCCTCCCCAGGATAAGTGAGCCTGTCACACGAGGAGACTTTGCTGGAGTTCAGAGCGACAGATCAAACTGACTGGAATAGACCAAAGACAGACGGGGCGTGAGTATTGATTGATAGATAGTTTAGCGGTGTGTGACTTGCGCTTTCACTTTAATCTGAGCTTCATGGAAGAAGCAGGAAGATTGTAGAATGGAAGCAGGTAGACCCTTCAGCTGAAAAGCTTTGTGAGGAGCAGAAAGAGTGGCCACTGCTTTCTGAATATACCATTAGAACCGAGGAGCATGTGAGTAGAGATGTTGTTTGTGTTGGGTTCTTTCTAAATCGCGTGTGAACAAGGTGTTCACAGTTTGGTAGATGTAGAGTAGAGTGCCGTTGTCTGGACATGCAAATATGCATTTATGCATCCATGTACTGATGCAGATGATGACTGGCCGTCCAACGGAGGGTCAATATGTCAAAGTAATGGAGTTAGGTATTATATAATTTGAATTTAAAGCATACGGTTGGTGATTCAAAAAAAATATTTTTCTTGTTGACAATGAATTGATCCTAACGAGTATTGTCTGTTTAACCAAAGCATGCACTTGCTTATTACATAAGTGGAAACTGTAGTTCATTTTGGATTAATTAATTAATTAATATATATATATATATATATATATGGGATTAATCCAAAAAGCCTTGAATGGTGCTCTCGCCAAAAACATAATCTTAAAATATATATATTGCGCCATTCAAGCCTTTTTATTATTTTATACAGACAGTGTGGAAACAGGGAGAAAGAGGGAGAAGAACATTGTGGGAAACTAATCCCGGGCCGGGAGTCGAACCTGGGATTGTCGCGTCCAGGATGTTGAGCCTCTGTATATGGGGCGGCTGCCCTAACCAGTGCGCCACCGGCCACCCCAATCTCACATATATTTACTCCCTGAGAGCACCAAATGTGTGTTAATCTGCAGTCAAAAAGTCCAAATAAATTCACAATTTACTCCTGTTTCACTAACGGTTGCTAAAGACCTTCTTCACGGGGGAGTCCTTGTTAGGGCTGGGTATCGCCGCTGATTTCTCGAATCGATTTGATTTAATCTCCGATTCAGTATCGATTCGGTTTGGGATATTTCATATTTTTTTAATCTAAAATGCATCCACACATCTGCCTTTAGGCTTGGCGGTGCCATCAGTGGAACAGCTCTCACGTGGCCAGATCTCGTTGTGCGAAGAACCAAAGGCTGGCCACCCGAGATTAGCGGCAAGACTTCACGCTTCCACAGGAAAAGGCATATATATTAAAAGATCCTGGGATTTTATTAATCGATATCAGAACATTCAAATGAAGATCGATTTTAATCAGAAAATCAATTAATGGAACCCAGCCCTAGTACTGGTATATTCGGCAGGTGTTAAAATATCACAGCAGTGACAACAACATTACGGACACAATATATTTTCTGCTATTTATAATAGAGTAATCAACAAAGAGGTGGCAGCCGTACTTGAAACCTGTCGAGGGAAGGGGCTATTTGTTGGATTTGAGCTCTGTTTTTATTTTGTTTTGTTGTCTATGACCTAACAATGTGTTTTCTTCCTCCTCTCTGTCTCTCTGAACAGCCGATTATTTATGAAGGCCAAGACAAGAACCCAGAGATGTGCAGAGTGCTGCTGACACATGAGATCATGTGCAGGTGAGAACGAGTGCATCAGATCGATTTCTCCTCATCAAATCTCCCTCCTCTCCAAATTATCTTTAAAATTGGGTTCAAGTCCTACTTTTGCTTCCATCCTCTCCCCTTCTCTTTCCTTCTGCAACACACTTTGTTCATATACAGAAAGTTCTCCACCAATCAACTCTCTGTATTCAATACATTTCTTATTTTGTCACCCTCATTAACCCCCCCACGCATGCATACCCAGACACATACATCCACATGAAGCCGTGGTGGTTGAAGAAGATGAGTTTTAGCTATCGGAGTCATTGCTTTAATTATAACCTAAAGATGAATTTCTTTGGAAGTAGGTTGGGAGGAAAGAGATCTATTTATGGAGGCATTTTACCAACCTATCCTATACAATAGAAAATGTGTGTGTGTGTGTGTGTGTGTGTGTGTCTGTGACGCCTGGTTAATTAGGACACAGAGAAACTCATTAGTCAATCTGAACCCTCCTGTTGTTTCATGGCTAACAAATGGGCCTTCCTCCACAATCTGACTATAAAATATAGGCAAGGTCTCTCTCTCTCTCTCTCTCTCTCTCTCTCTCTCTCTCTCTCTCTCTCTCTCTCTCTCTCTCTCTCTCTCTCTCTCTCACGCACACACACCACACGCACACACGCACACACACACACACACACACACACACACACACACACACAATATGCGCATTTACACAAAGAAGTATGCATAAGCACGCTCTCTCGTGCACACCATAGTTATAAAAATTCTAATTTAGCACATGAATTAAGTTGTTCTTATTCCCTGACCTTGTCACTGAACAACTTTAACTGTAACAATATAAATTGGGGTTCATCTATATGCACAAGCAGGGATTTTAGCCATGAAATCAGGCACACTAATATTTTATTCTATAGCTTGCTGCATATACTGTAGGCAGCTCAGCTGCAGAGCTTTGTGAAGAACCCTTTGAAATTTATAAATAAATACAGATTTTATCGTAAAATGATTGTGGTTCATCATGCAGGGAATGCTTTGTGGACATGAATAAACTTCGCTGTATAACATGTACAGAGCACATGAACTTGTAGAGTAAAAAGGCCTCCGAAATTCAAGCTTATTTTCTGGGGTAGCAGCAGTGCAGCAGCATTGCACGAAGTCTGACTTCTGCAACGAGTGTCAACACTGGCTGTTCTGCAGGAGCCGCTGAGGTCAAACTTAGGACTGTTGCCTCGTGTTCTTACATGCTGATTCTGCAGCGGGAGCCTCACACACACAACACTCACAAAAAGCTCAGCCTGTCCATTAATCAGTGTGGCACATTGTCATGGTGGTGCTATTAGCCATATGCTCCCAGCCAATCTGCCACCACAGAGAGCTGCGTCTCAAACCTGGTTGGAGCTCTGGCATGAATACAGGAGAGGTTTCACTCCATAATGGATGATAGATGTAGCTGAACCTTTATATCCCATATTTAGGGCAAATGTTGATTTAAATTAAGCTCCTTCTACTTATTCCAAACCTCTATTGTTTCTACAAGATGTTTACGCTGAGTGATCTATTCAATCAGAAAGTTTTCCGTCTAGAAAACATTCTAGATATTCTGTGCAGAATTTTGTAGACAATTCAGCCTAAGATTCCGTTTTTTTTTGGAATCTCCTATCTAATAAATGTCAGAAAATTATTCCCAGAGCCCAATAAGGTAATCTTCAAATGGCTTGTTAAATGTATTTAGTTTACCACGAAACAAACCAGAGAACAAAGCACTTGACTTATTTTTCAAAAAGCCATTGTAAACAATTATTACTTACATTTTCACATATAGAACCGGTGAAAATGGCATCTCCAATTCGCTACTAAGACTCTATTGTTTAAAGTGTGTGTGTGTGTGTGTGTGCGTGTGAGTGGAGGGGAGATGCAGGGGGAGAGAGCAGATGATTAGATCGCCAGGATCCACAGCAATAAGTGCTACATTACTCCTGTCCCACCCCTCGTTTTCCTTCCCACTATCCCTCCATTTATAACATCTTCCACTCTGCTCCCTGTCTCCTCTACCTCTACTGTCCTCCCTTAATCGCCCCCCCTCCCCACCCCCACCGGCCTTGCCCTCACCCGTCCTTCCCTTTACTCCAAGCCCTCCCTCCTCGGGCTTTGCTTTCTTCTTGCTCCCCATTTCCCCATTCCCCTATCTCCATTCTTCCTCCTGTGTAACTCGCTGGTGCTGCGGCCGTGTAGTGACCCAGTTCATGGAGCAGCAGAAAGGAAATGAAAGCGAGGCAGAGCAGCAGATAGTGGAGACAATGTGGAAGGTGTAACGTGTCAGTCTCTTTTTCCCCCCCTCTGCCATCTGTGACGTGGGAAACCTGAGATGTCTCCCCTTCCTCTTCTTCCCACCCAAACCTCTCCCTTCCCCTCGCTCTCACTCTCTTGTTTTAGCTTTCCCTCCCACACTCACCCTTTCATCCCCCCCCCCTGGCTTTACCCTGCCCATCCTGCTTACACCTTTATGCATAATTGATGTACGCAAGAAAGCTTTGACAGACTAGCAGTACATGTGTGAATTTTGGATCGGATGCCAGTTTTCTTTGTGTGTGTGTGTGTGTGTGTGTGTGTGTGTGTGTGTGTGCGCGCGCGCGCGTATCACACCCTCTCCTCTTCTAAGCCTCAGGCCTCTTCAATCCTCCTTATCTGCATGTCAGTTCGATTAGGATGGAGCGGAAGTTGTCATATCGTGTTTTAAAAGTTCAATAGCCTCTTGACTGAAAATCATTAAGTGAATCTTTAGGGGTTCAATTGTTACATACAACCAACAGAAGATTTGTTGACTTATCTGTCCACCCCGACCTCCTCCCTATGTGACTCTATAATAACGTCACCTTCCCTCCTCCCCAAGGATGAGAGTCATAATCATGGCCGCTGCAGGGCTTTTGTCTCTTGAATGTCATTTTGGGGAAGTTGCTGCAAACAGCTGATTGTGTAGTTTTTCTTCGGAGGACAGCTCCTTGATTGATGATTGGTCGGGGCATCTGGACAAAGGATGGTTGGAATCTGGGGTGCACCTTATCCTGGCAGGTGTGATTAGAAGCAGCTGGAGGTGTATCTCTTCACACCTTTCACAGGGAAAACTGTGGCCGTTAGCAGCAATGGGCAGTGCAGCAAGAACCACTGAAAAGCGATCCACTGACCAGAGCTGCAAAATGACACAGTACACCAGCAGTTTAGTCCCCTAAAACTGAGCGTATTGCTATCAGATCCTGTTCTACCCACACTTCCCATGTCATATAAGCCTATTTTAATTTGTGCTGTCAGTGTAGAACTGCCAAACTTTCTGTAAAGCTCTGCTTTAGACAGATTTGCTCAATTTCTCTGAATTTTGCATTAAGTTCAGGCAAAGCTCAACACAGACAAAAAGCAGATGATATGCTGTAACTCTCCCATTTAAACATCTAAATCTGAACTCCTGTATAAAGTACTGTATGTTCCCTGTGTCTGACTCCTTTCTCACTACTTCCCCTCACCGTGCCTTCTTCTCCCGTCTCCTTGTAGTCGGTGCTGTGACAAGAAGAGCTGCGGAAACCGTAATGAGACACCCTCAGACCCTGTTATCATCGACAGGTACTGTCTCTCACTCCATGTCTATCTTTGTCTCTCCTACAGACACACACACTTTCACTCACACTCACACACACATGCTGGATGATGGACTGCGTTGACCCGTTTGAATTGCGGCGTGTAACGGGATGCTTGTGTGTTTATTTCACTCCCGAAATAGAAGCTCCTTTGATAGAATCGATGGCTTCGGCTGGAAGACACATTGGAACATTTGAGGGCAGAGCTTTGCCTTTATGAGTCAACCAGCAGGACTCATCAGAGCTGGTTAATGCTGAAAGTGTCAGGAATTCAAGGCATCATTTACATCTGCACGCCCACTTCAGTAATATAGTCGTTGACCTGTGCAGAGGGGACATCAGCTGTTCAGTTACTACCTCATATCTGAGGCAGATTCAGGCTCATGCACACACACACACACACACACACACACACACACACACACACACACACACACACACACACACACACACACACACACAGACGCACATCTTCAGACCTGAATGAACAAACACTGCTCAGACGAGTGTGTGTTTCCTCTACGTACTGCAAAATACCGAGCTGTTTACTAGCAGAAGCTGTCTGTTGTTTTCACTGCCACTCTTTTTCCTGTCTGTCTGTCTGTTGCTCTCTTTCTTCCTGTCGAGGTGGAGGACTGAAGTTATCCCCCCCCCCCTCCTGTCTCAGTCTCTGTCTCTCCTGCAGCAGCACAGCAAAATGGGTCATGAGCAAAGAAAAAAGTGACAGAGAAAAACTAAAATGAGATCCAACGTCATTTTAATGTGATTTCTTCATGGCAGTTGTTTTAACTGTGTGTGAGCAGGTTTCTCTCCGTGTGCACGCCCATGTCTGTGTTTTAAAGAGTAATTCACAGGGACTGGAGTGAGAGATTGCTGATTCCCACCACATTATCAGAGAATCCAGTGATAATTTTTTTTTTTTTTATGTAACCACCGTAACCCGCCATAGAGGTTTCCTACATTTCCCCTACTCTTATCTAGAGATAATTTTCCAGGACATTTTGAGTCATGACTTAGCTGATTTAGACTCTATTGTGTTCCTCTCTGTGGAAGTCTGATTTGAAAGACGTGCAGTCTGAGGCTATAACTCATCTATGACATCATCTTAGTTAGAAATAATGACAAATTGAAATAACTATGAAATCTATACCTTTACTATGTTTACACGCATGCACACTGAGTCATCAGATTAAGACACTAGTTTGATGTAATTACACAGCGGTATCCCCATAAGCAGAATTCTTAATTACATTTTCTGAGAAATTTGAGTTGTTGAGTGTGAATTTGTTGTGTATCACAATATCTATATATCTATAATATATATATCAATATGATTTCGATATTGAATTATCACCCAGCCCTACAACAAACGATGCGTATCGGTCTATAACTGGTATTTTCAAGGTATAAAGGACTGCCGTTGCTTTCAGTGATAACATGGCTTACAAACCACATTTAGCAAACTCAAATTACATTGTAGTCAAGATGTTAAAGTGTCTTGAGAGTGGAGGAGGTACAAGGTTTAAAATTAGAGGCAATTATTTGGGACAGTTTTGACAGTTGAGGCAGCTAAATGTGTATTGTGTTTTGTTGTTTTGTCTTCCCTCAAAGACCACAAAGGAAACACATGTTTTAGGCAGCATAACATTTTCATGTTCTTTAATCTAGGGGCAAATATTCAGGAATTGATGTTGTATGTATTTTTTTTTTTTCAAATCAAATGTTATCAAGACAAATATCGCACTAGGTGTGTGTATTTTATTTATGTATCATTTTAACTCACTCTTAAAACAAAAATGATCATCTTATCTTGACCCCAAATAAATGCCTATCTTTTTTCTTCATGTATGATAATAAACTCTCCTCTCCTCTCCTCTCCTCTCCTCTCCTCTCCTCTCCGCTCCTCTCCTCTCCTCTCCTCCCCCCTCCTCTCCTCTCCGCTCCTCTCCTCCCCCCTCTTCTCCTCCCCCTTCCTCTTCTCTCTTCTCCCCTCCCCTCCTCTCCTCAAGTCAAACACCTTCATTCTTACTTTTAACTTCAACGATTCGGCTCTCCTTTCGCTCACCTCCCCCATTTATTGTTGTTTTTAGAGAAATCTTATGAAGTTTATAAACACTTTTGTCTCAAAGTAAGCTTTGACAGAGCTATTCCAAACAGCTAAATCTCAGTTTGTTTGTGTACGTGTCCTATGTAAGACACACATGCAAAATGGTTCATGATCGACAGCAACACATAATTGTGTCATTTGTGCGTGCACAGGACATTATTGTATGTTTACACCACAGTCATATTCTTCTATCTCAGACATCTACACCCCATGCCTAGAAGGGGTGCGTGTGTGTGTGTCATGTGTGTGTGCGTGTGTTTGTGTGTGTGTGTGTGTGTCTTTTATGTCTGGAGGAGAGGAGCAGAGTCAGTTGTGGGAGATGTCAGGGAACTTGGTCAGGATGGAATGTCAAGGTTACCGTGGATACCGTGGGATACTTCCTGTACCCCCCTCCCTCCACTCTGCAGTTCACAGCCCTCAGTTTAACATCTGGAAGTCTGCTGCCTGACCCAAACATGTGGAGAGAGAAACAAAGTCAAAATAAGAGCTTTGCCTGTCACTGCTTGTAAACAGGCAAAGTCCAACTGAAACACAGTTAGTCATCCCTATATTAGTCATCCATATATATATATAAATATAAATAAAAAGGAAGAAAAATAAGATCTTTGGCAGAAAATGCTCCTTTTCCTCTCAGTGGCTGGAGGCGAGTGTGGATGTCTGTGTGAGATTGACAGCCGCTAAGAGGCTGAGCTCCGGCAGGGGAACCACAGACAAAGTGAACAAACTTGCGCTGTAGTTTACAAGCCATGGGCAGACAGTGTGTTGTTAGCAGTGGTATTGAAGAGTAAGAACCAGCATCTGAATGAACCGAAGCAGCATTCACAGGTATGTTTACGCTTTTGAAATGTGTTTTGGCTGAGCAGCTAATTGGCGATCTTGCCTGCAAGCTGACGTTAGCAGTGCACTTAGCCTGTGGGCTGTGGTTAGCATGTCAGGTTTTACTAGACTCAAACATTTCTGCAAAGTCAAATGAATAAAAAGTGTGTATCTTGGCCATAGTTTAGGTATGATATCCTAAGGCACCGCACTTGTCTCTTCTGATTGGCTCTCCATGTCAACTAGATTGCTGATCACATTGGACAGCTGGAGGCGGTACCAGCGTCTGGGATAAAAGTAGCTCACATTCAGCACCAGAGATCGAATCAGTCAACAGAAACACGTTGCTCTGCACAGCATTGCTCAAGTGGGATGCCAATGAGGGATTGTGTTCTTGTAGCTGCACTAATGATTCCCATTGGCTGTTATTGCACAGAAACAGAGGAGAGTTATTGCAGTAAACAGTGAAAAGGGACCGCAGTGCACGGAAAAGTGCATGAACAGATTTGTCTTTAAGTAGCCTACCTTTTTCCATCCTCTCCAAAATCAACAGGAAATACATCAATTTAAGAAAATATTATGATGGCAAAATGCGATTTTAATTGTGACATCATATACTGTAAAAAGCAATGCTCCCAGTGTTTGACGTGCTTTAAATAATTCAAACTAGAGCCCGACCAATAAAGGATTTTGAAGGCCGATACCGAATGTTTATTGACTTAAAAATCCGATATTCCGATATATCGGCCGATATTTTTTTTTTATTTCAGAAACGCGTTACAAAACATTAACAGATTTCCCTAACATTAGTTATTTTAATTATTTATGAGTCTTCACTTAAATAATATGATAATGCAGTA
>NC_139938.1:1055200-1057700 GCF_963514095.1 Eutrigla gurnardus | reverse complement strand
CAGTCGGAGCTAGGCTGTGCTAACACCGTAGCTGCTCCATAACAATTAAAATAATGCTAATATCCTAAAGATCTGGGAGATCACACACCGCTAAAATATGTTTTGTCCTTTGATTTGAACGTACCTTTTTTAGCTATAACACGCATTGTGTGACAAAAGGGTCTGGGTTATAATTTAAATGATATTTCTTGGATTATAATTGAACTTGGAAATTTAATAAGGATATTCTTAGATTTGCAGGGCGTCATTTGAGTGTTTATACTTTTTCTCGTAGTCTTGGTCCCACATATCGTAAAATCAGATTTGAATACTTTTAGGCAAGTTTGGGTTCTAATAGTGTGTGTGTGTGTGTGTGTGTGTCTCCTCCATAATTCTCTCTCTCTCTCTCTCCCTCTCTCGTGCTGCAGTATAACTTCCTGGGCCCTAGTTTCGTAGACCAGGCGCAGTCAGCTTTCAGCGCACCTGCGCCGCGCCGACGGGGTGTGTCCGCCTGGACTTTGCAAGTTTTGTGCACCGCGCAGGCTCGCGCAGGCACACCTCCCGTCTCGCCCACCGGCGCAAGTGGGAAAGAGGGAGGAGAAGAAGGCGTGAGTGGGAGACGAGGAGAAGACGAGGCGTGGACTGAGATTAATACAGCCGATTCAGATCTTCACCAATCAAATGAGCTCCTCTCCTCTCCTTTAATGCGTTAGGGGAGGTTCAGTGTAAGATCCGTCACTTGACAATCCGATGACAGAAGCAGCGCCGCCGCTCCCACCACGCGCATCACGCGCTGTGCGCGCGTATCATAATAATAACAATGCCCATATTATAAAAAACAGGAGAGAGAGAGGGAGATGTTTTGGTCCGAGAGGCTGAGTTTCCGTTACGCGTGCCATCCGCCTTTGATCTGACGTCAGATGTGACGGGACAATCTATATAGATATAAATTCACGTGTTGATTCAATGAGTTGCATTAAATAGTGTTTGTTGTGATTATTTATTGCATTTAAATGTGCCTGGAACTGTGGAAACCTGCCTGTGAGGACTTGGTGATGTGTGCGCACTGCGCGCCGTCAGCCAAACTTCCGATCCGCCAGCTGTAATTCGCATTGAATGAATGGACTTTATTTACGCCTTGCGCCGAGAGTAGACCAGGTTGGAGCTGGCGAGCTTTCGGCGCAGTCTCGGCGAGGCTTTTTGCCACGAAACTTCCGCTGCACCAAGCTGAATCTGTGACGCCTCCCCCTGCTGCGCCGCCACACCCATCTTGGCGGAGGCGATCTACCAAACTGCCAAACTGACGGTGCGCAAGGCTGCGCGGGTCGAAACTTGCACTGCGCCGGCGGCGCCACCCTGCGCCGCCCTGCGCTGGTCTACGAAACTAGGGCCCCCTGTGTTAAAGGTCAGCAGTTGCTTGGAGATGAGGACTATTGGGAATTATTCATAGCATTGACTTAATGTCAGCGTTTACTTCTCACTGTGTTTGTGTGATTGTGTGTGTCTGCGTGTGTGGGTGAGAGACAGAGGGAGAGAGAGAGAGAGAAGTATGTGTTATTCATTTCTCTCATTTAGTCTCAGTCTGCACCTGTCCTAGCATTTAGAAGCTCAGCATTCACATTACTTGCTGATTTAGTTTAACTGACCACTTTCATGGACACACACACACACACACACACACACACACACACACACACACACACAGACACACACACCATTTTTTGGTCGACACACTGTCTAAACATATCGGGAGCAACGGTGCTTTATTAGTGTTCCTTCTCTTGTTTTCTCGACTTTTATTTTTCCCTTTCAGTGTCTCTTTTTCGTATTTGTACAGTATTTGTCCTAAATTTTGCTCTTGCTTTTCATCTGCCCAACAAATATCTAAGTGCCAAGGCTGAGGACAGTTAGCGGAAATATCTTTTTTTTTTTGGTCTGTTAGTTTGTCTCTGGCAATTTCGGCAGCAAATGAAGATACAGGGCCCTAGTTTCGTGGCGCAGCGCAGGGCGGCGCAGGGTGGCGGAGCCGGTGTAATGCAAGTTTCGACCAGCGCAGCCTTGCACACCGTCAGTTTGGCAGTTTGGTAGATCGCCTGCACCAAGATGGGTGTGGCAGCGCAGCAGGGGGAGGCGTCACAGATTCAGCTTGGTGCAGCGGAAGTTTCGTGGCAAAAAGCCTCGCCGAGACTGCGCCGAAAGCCCGCCAGCTCCAACCTGGTCTACTTTTTGCGCAAGGCGAATTACAGCTGGCGGAGTGGCAGTTTGGCTGACCGGCGCGCAGTGCGCACATGTCACCAAGACCTCACAGGCAGGTTTCCACAGTTCCAGGCACATTTAAATGCAATAAATAATCACAACAAACACTATTTAATGCAACTAATTGAATCAACACGTGGATTAATATCTATATAGATTGTCCCGTCACATCTGATGTCAGATCAAAGGCGTAACGGAAACTCAGCCTGACTGAATTAACACAGCTGAAACTTGGACCTCTCGGACCAAAACATCTCCCTTTCTC